>NW_007246525.1:323459-368633 GCF_000164805.1 Carlito syrichta
GGGTCGGTGAGGGGAGAGAGAGGCTGACTTTAGTGGGCTACCATATCACGTTGCAAGCTCATATCCCATTTGCTGTTCACCAGTACCTGACCCCCCTTCCCTTGCTCTTTCCTGGGCAGATCTGCATGGTTTGCATTATTCCGCTTCCCGCCCACTTCCCTCCCCGGATATCTTGGTTCCATATTTTCCACACTGAGGCTCAGTTTACTCCTGGCTGGGCTCCGGGCCTGCACCTGGGTTCTAAGAGAAAGGTTTGGGAGGGATGTGAATGTGAGTGTGTGTGTCTGAGCATTCGTGTGTGTGTGTGTGTGTGTGTGTGAGGGAGAAGGAAGTACTGCTGGTCGTCTGGCTCTTCTTTCAGCCCTGGGTGCAGGCCACCAGAAGATCTTCCCTATCCTCTGCCTTTCACTACTTGCCTCTAAGACAGCAACAATCCTCAAGGTAAACGCCACAGACCCCTGCTCCTGAATCACTGAATGCTTATTAGAGACGAGAATTCCCAGACCTCACCCAGATTTACTGAATCAGAATCTTTGGGGCAGGGCCCAGGAATCTACATTATGACTAGTGTTTCATTCATAAAGATTCTGCTTGAGGCTTTGCCTTTAACTCTTCACTGGCAAGGGGTTCACTGCAAGGGGTTCATTTTGATAGCTGACCTTGATCACTCTTGTTTTAAGATCATTCAACAAACCTTCACTGACCGACCACCCCAACACTTTCTTGCTTTCTCTCTTAGCTCTCTGACTACTCTTTCTGTTTCCTCTCCTATTCCTTGAATGCTGGAAGCCATGGGGCTCAATCCTTCCCTTTTTCCTGTGCTACCCAGTGTTTCTACATTACCCAGTGTTCCTGTGTGAGTTCATTTTCTCTCGGTTTCAGCTCCTATCTGTGTGCTGATAATCTCCACCCCAGGCCTCTTGCCCAGCCCTCTCCCCTGGTTCAGCCCCATTCCAGCTTGAATGTCCTCCAGGCCCCTCAAATGACCCAAGCTGAGCTCATTTTCTTCACACACCCAGTGAACTTTCTGAAGCACACATCAATTACTTCGCTTAGAAACCTGGGGACTTTCCTTGGCCTACAAGATGAAGTCCACACTCTTTAGCCAAAATACAGGACCTGACCCTATTCACCTCTCCTGCCTGCTCTCCTTCCACTCTCCTCTCTTCAGCCCTCACTCACCCTTGGCTGCTCCACTCTGGATCAGCTGAATGACTCACAGTTCTATAAATGTACCAGGCGTCCCTCACCCCTGGCCCCGCATGTGTTACTTCCACTTCCTGGAACACAGGGGCATAGTGAGAGGAGGGCCAAAGGGGACATCTGTCTTCGAGCACCAGCCTGTGGGGGTGCTGCTGAGATTCTAGTTATAGCGTCCTTAGCCAGCATGTGGGACAAAGGAGGTGGTACATTTCCTTAGCCCCATTTACCCTAGCTATGCCATAGTTAGCCCAGCCTTCTCCCCCAGCTTCTCCAGGCCAAATCCTCTGTCCTCTAGAAGCTTCTCATACTCGTCCAGTGTGAACTGTCAATATGCTTATGATCATAGACAAGCCTCTAAGAATAGTGCCTGGTACATAATAAGTACTCGATAAATATTTGTTAATGATTAAGCAAATGTGTTCCTCTCATTTTCCTCTGTCAACGTATTCTATTATGATCCAAAATTTCCAGCTGTCCCTACCCCCATCCCAGACTATGAGCTCCCCAAGAACAGGGGCAGTATCTTCTCTGTGTGTGCACCCCCAGCGTTCCACACAAACCAGCGTTCCACACAAAGTTCACCAAATGTTCCATGAATGTGTTCATGAAGCCCCCTCTCTGTCTGCCACTGAACTGAATTCTTTGGAAGCAAGCAATGATCAAAAGACAGAGTGCTATGGCCCTTGCTCTTGAGATGCTGGAAATTCCAGCTGGTGTACTAAGGGTAGAAGCATGGACAAATTCTTTGTGTTTTGGAGGTGAGATGGGGAGGTGGTGAGTGGGCAGCCTTGGAGGAAATAACTTTTGACTTTTCCCTGTTGGAAGTGGAGGACTCTTCTAGTCATTGCCTTTGATTACACAAATTAAGACTTTTTGGTCTATGAAAGCTGTGTGCCACTCATTCAGTATCTCAGGTAATGCAGATACCAATCCTAAAAATAGGTGGTATCAGCCAGGCCCAGTGGCTCACATCTGTAATCCCAACACTTTGGGAGGCCAAAGTGGGAGGATTGCTTGAGCCCAGGAGTTCGAGACCATCAAAAAATTAGCCAGGTGTGGTGGCACTTGACTGTAGTCCTAGCTACTCAGGCTGAGGCAGAAGAATCATTTCAGCCTAGGTGACAGAGACTCCGACTCAAAAACAAAAATAGGTGTTATCATCTCTGTTTCACGATGTTCAAGAGGAGGTACCCCAGGTAGTTCAGGTAGTGAGTAGCAAAGTTGTGACTTGGTCCCAGATGTCCTGATCCCAGAATTCACTTGCTGTCACATACTCTTGCCTCCAGATCACATTGTAAAACATGTCAAACATGCTATCTCCTAGCAAGAACCCCTAACCTGCCCCGTTAGGTTAAATTCAGCATATATACTTTCAAGCCTTTCCTCATGTTCTTACCCCATAAATGAGAGGCAGCAGAGCATGATGCTTCAGAGCATGGACTCTGGAACCAGGCTACCTGGTGCATGTCCCAGTTCTGCTATTTGCTAGCTGTGTGTCATTGAGCAAAATGCTGGACCTCTCTGGGCCTCTATTTTTCCATCTGTAAATGGTGACGATGATAATGATACCTAATTCATCAAGTTGTTATGAAGATGAAATAAGTTATCAAGCACTTGACATAGTACCTGGAACACAGAAGTGCTCAGTGAGTATAAGTCATTATTCTGTACCTTTTCTATAAGAACCACGGGGCATGGTACTGAACGTGGAACTTGGTATCCTATTCTCCCCATAGATCAGGATTCTGTCCAGTGGAGGAGAGTATTCTAAGCAAGTGGGGAAATGAGTACACAAGCATGGAGGTTCGAAAACAAATGATGTGTGTTTGGGGAAGTTCAGAGGGGGTCAGAGCAGCTGGAGATGTAGACGAGGGTGGGATCCCAAGGGCCTCAAAGGTTCCCTTTATATGATGGGACCAGGAAGAAAGCCCAGGACTCCTTGAGGTCCCTGTGAGCGCTGCCCTTACATTGCAGATCTGGGTTCTCAGCCCCCATCTCGGCTCCTCCAGCAGAACCCTCAGCAGGACATCTGAGACAGAGTTTGGCCTTCCCTGGACACCAAGGTTTGCACTGTCCAGGCAGCCATTTATCTCTGTCTGCCCAGGTCCAGCCTCTAGGCCTGGTTCCTACTCAGGCATCTAAGGCATTCTCTCTTTCTCAGAGAGAGGAGGAGGCAGGGGCCAGCAGGGACAGGGCCCCCTCTGCATCTGGAGGCACCACATTGGAGTGAGCTCGCCTCTGGAAGCCAGGATGGGGAAGGCAAGGCAAAGGGGCCAGGGCAGCCAGCCAGGGTGGGCTCCCCTTCTCAGCCGAGGCCTAATGGGAGCTGACAAGAGCAGCTGTGGGCCTTTGATCTGCCCTTCAGGTATGTGTCCCAGCTCAGGATGGGGAAGCCAGAATGAGGAATGTTGATGAGGGTGGAGATAAAAGAGGATCAATCCAACCAGGCAGAAAGGGCCTGGGCCACCAGGCCAGGGCCCAGAGAAAGAAAGAGAGAAAAGCCTGAGCAAGAGAAAGGGCTGCACAGCCCCCAAACCAATGGCTGCCTGGTCCCTTCCTTCCCCACAAAGGCCAGAGAGGCTCCTCTGGACTCAGACAGGCCCTCTTGCATGGGTGGGGTTCAGTCTGCCATGTGGTCTTCATTTCAGGTCTCCACATACACACGCGCCTCCCTGCCTGTACCTGGGCAGACATAAGGTGAGCTGGGCTTGAGACTTGACTCAGCCTCAGCAGGTGAATTGGGGTGGGGGCCTCCTGGAGCTGCCAGACCTGAGATCAGAGGCCCAGTGGGTATTTTTCTAGTTGGCTTTGGACCAGGAAATACTTACTTGGCATGGCCCAGACAGATCCTTAAGCCTTCCAATCGCAAATTCTCAGGCCACCATGACTCCCTTAATAGTGCTCTCCCAGGTGGTCAACTAGCATTTTCTGAAAGACTTCCAGGGACAAGTTGCTCACAGCCTCTCCAGGAAGATCTTTTAACCAATTTTTTTTTTTTTTTGAGTTGGAGTCTCACTCTGTCGCCCAGACTGGAGTGCAGTGGCCGCTCCCGGCCACCACAACCTCACCTGCAGGGCTCCGGCGATCCTTCCGCCTCAGCCTTCCAAGTAGCTGGAATTACAGGCACGTGCTACCACGCCCGGCTGATTTTTTGATTTATTGTAGAGATGAGGTCTCGCTGCCCAGGCGGGTCTCGAACCCGCGGGCTCAGGCAATCCTCTCACCTCAGTCTCCCAAAGGCGTGGGATTACTTTTAACCAATTTGTGGACTTGATTTGTCACACCCAGCACCCCTAGTCACACCTACAGCCCCACCCTGGGCTGACTCAGTCTACCTTGTCTTCTGCTCCTTTAAATGAAATTCTCAGACACTGACCCAGAGAAAATCGTAATGAGAGCCCACAGAAAATCAGGCAGCAGATGAAAAGGAGCCATTTAGTTGCTTGTGTGAGATTCTAGGCTTCAAGCTTTTTGATGAAAGTAGACCCTGGTGGGATCCAAACCCAGTCCTCAGGGAGGGAAGCTGGGCATTAAGGCAATGAGGAAATGGAGACTCAGAGAGGGGAGGGAGTTGCCCATGGCACATAGCTCTTCTTTTACTGCTGGGAGAACTGTTGTTGTTCTGGGTCTATTTCTCCACTTGTCTCACTTTAGCAGGTGAGTGTTAAGGCTGTCAGGAATCTTGAAGGCCATTCCATCTCACTCTCACCTAATGCCCTGCCAGGGGATTTCTCCTTGCATAAGGGGGTTCAATACCTCCCCCTTCTTAAACTGTTCTAGTTGTCAGAGAGTGATTTCCTACCAATAGTCTGAATTGACCTCCCTGGAACTCCCCTCCTGTGCCTATTCTGCTCTTTAAGCTCTTATAGGTGGGGAGGCTACGTGGGGGTGGGAGTGGAAAGAGCTGTATTATTACAAGCCAGCCTCTACTTTTTCCTATCCTTTGCATGCTCCCTTCAGGTTGAACCTGATATTTTTATCCAGCTCAATAAGTTTTATTTTATAAGTTTTCTGCCCCATGACAGCCTTTCAGACTTCTGAGGATAAAGACCACATCTCCCACCCTTCCCCACAGTTTTCTCTTTTCCAGAATCAACAACTCCAGATCCTTCAGCTGATCTTCCTAGGGTGTGAGTCCCTGTGTCCTCCCCAGCCAGCTAACACCCCTCAGTTGGAGGGGTAGAATCCAGAGTGACCTACACTGAGAAATGTGTGCTGAGAGGAAGAAGGAGGAAGGAGACTAATTTGGATTCTCATCTTCTCTATCTCTGCACAGTTGAGATTTTTGCAGTTGCTCAATTGCCCATAAGCCTAAAGCCCCAAGAAGCAGGACCTGTACATTTGTGCCCTCCTGACTCCCTATCTCCCCTTCTGCCAGGGCCTAAACTTTGCAGAGCAGGCAAAGGAGCTACCCAAGAAGCAATCCCCATCCCAAGGACCTAGATCTTGTTCATTACAGTTGCCCCTTTATCTGGAACCTTCTCAGCTTCTTCAGAGGCCAGGTCTAGAGATCACTGACAGAGGCTGGTTCAGGGAAAATGGAATCTGTTTACATTTAGGAAGTAAGAGATGACCACCTTGAGTCCCTGGGCTGCTGCAGTATCAGAGGTGGGGCTGAGATTCCAGGCCAAAGCCTGAAGCCCAGTCCCTGGGACTCTGCAAGCCCTCCAGGGGATGACAGCATGAGCAGGAACTTGCAAGTGAATGAGGCAAGCAGGCTTCCTTCCCTGCCCTCTCTCCTTTTCAGGCTGCTGAGGAGTTAGAATGCTTCTCCTTCTTCCTGAGGTGGTCACCTGCTTTTCCCCACTTGAGCTCTAGGACTGCTGAGTAGGTAGAGGAGGGCTGGAAGGGGCTAAGAGAACCAACTAATCTTGGCCTAGAAGAATATGCAGAACAGGCAGGCCACAGGACCCCTTTCCCAGCCAAAGGCCCAGTGATAAGGAAAGGGAGAGGGGGCAGCTGGAGGCAGCAGCGGGAGGGAGGGAGGGAGGGAAAGAGCAGGAGAATGTGCTGTGTCAGCCAGTTGTACTCACCCTGAACTAACAATTCCCTCTCCTCCCCTTCACCTCTCCCCTCCCTCCCTTCCTTCCTTCTTCCCTTCCTTCTTCCCATTCTAGGTCTTCCTCAGTCTTTCCTTTTTTTAATTTTAAAGATGTGGGGTACAATTCAGGGTTAAGTATACAGATGTTCCTTATGCAGGTACCCTTGTTGATGTTCCTCAGTCTTTCTTTCTGTCTCTACATCTCTTGGTTTCTTTCTCTCTTTCTGCAAGCTTCTGTTTCTCCCTCTGGCCTCTGTTTCTGTCTGTTTCCATCTCTCTTTCTGTGTTTGGGCCCATGTCTCAGTCTCTCTGTGTCTGGTCCTCTCCTGGCCTCCTTTTCCCTCTGTGTATGTCTCTCGACTTTACTTCTCTGCCTGTCCCTTTCTCCTTCTGTTGTCCTCTCATCCTGTTCCCTTTGCTAGATCTGCCCGTCTCTCCATATCCCTGAGTGTGTCTATCTCTGTCTCAGTCTCCTCCTTTGTCTGTCTGCTTTTCTCTCTGTCTCTTTCCCTGCCTGTCTCTTTCTCTCTTTCTTTGTCTCTTCCCTGCTGCCTTCCCCTGCCATCTCTCCTTTTCCCTCCCCTGGGCGGCTCCCAGGAGGCTTTCAGCAGCTGCTGAATACTGAGTGTGAAGCCTGGCCCCCCAGCTGGCTGGCTGCACTTCTGAGCAGGGCCGGGCCCATGGCTGCCTTTTCCAGCACAAAAAACAAGCGAGAAGGGAAGGAGGAGGTTACCAGCCCCTGCATACAAGGTCTTGGGAATCTTTGCCTGGGGAAGATAGGAGAAGGAAGAAAGCAACCTCTTGTAGCACCCTCTTTACCCTGTCACAGAGACTCTTGTATCCCCATTTTTCAGATGAGGACACTTAGTCTCAGAGAAGGAAATGACTTGTCCAAGATCACACAGTGAGTCAGTGGCAGAGCTACTGGGAGTCGAACCCAGGACTTTCTTCCTCCATTGCCCCAGGAAAGGGCTTGTTCTGTGGCTGTCCTGAGGCCATGCTCTCTAAACCCATGCTTGCCTCCACCTGATGTTCTCTTTCTCAGGGATACTGGTCTTTGGCCTTCCCTAGTAAGAGACCCAGTTGAAAACTTCCTGGGAAGCCGGACGCGGTGGCTCATTCCTATACTCCCAGTACTTTGGGAGGCCAAGGTGAGAAGATTGCCTGAGCCCATGGGTTCAAGATCAGCCTGGGCAACTTGGCAAGACCTAATCTCTACAATAAATCAAAAAAGTAGCCAGGCATGGTTGCAGTACCTGTAGTTCCAGCTACTTGGAAGGCTGAGGCAGAAGGATCGCTTGAGCCCAGCAGGTCGAGGCTGCGGTGGCTGTGAGCTTGCCACTGCACTCCAGCCTGTGCGACAGAGTGAGACTCCAACTCAAAAAAAAAAAAAAAGAAAGAAAGAAAGAAAAAGAAAACTTTCTGGGAAGCAGGGCTAGCAAGGTCCAAGGTATCACAGTAGTGCTGCCCTAAAGTTACCCCCAGGAGAGAAACCCCCAGGACCTTTCGGAAGACACGTCTGCGATGACATCTGAGGGGATGATAACACAGAGGGTCGGAGCTGAAAGAACCCTTGGAGCCACATAGTCCAGCCCCTCTCATTGCACAAATGGGGACACTGATGTCCAGAGAAGGGGGAGTGAGCCCAGGTCCCTTCAAGACATAGCCCTCAGGGAAACAGGGACAAATTTGAAGGGGGAAATTGTCAGGGACTAGTTTGGTTTATATAAACTTCTATGTAAGTAAATCTGCTCCCCTCACCAGCCACCAAGCCAGCCTCCCTGTACTTTGAGGAAAGGCTAGGGCTAGTTCCTGTGCCAGGTTCTTCTAATCTCTGGGGCTTGCTGGGGATGGGGTCAGACTGTCCTAAGTCTTGTGGTCTGAGGGTCTGGGCTTCCAGCATAGTGGGGGGGAGGCTACCAGCCCAAGCTGGCAGTGCAGCTTATAGGAAAGGGCATTCTCTATTGAAACACACACACACAGTGAGAGAGAGGAGAAGGGGGTAGAAAATGACTAAGAAAGAGACAGAGAAGGAGGGGCAGAAAGTGTAAGTAGGCAAGCTGGGCTGTGGCGCCTATACTCAGGCCTGGAGGGAGTCATCAAAGGACAGCAGCAGCCTTTTCAGGTCATAGCAGCACCAGTCCCACCCAAGTGACGCCTCTCACCATCTCAAAGTGCTGTTCACACACATGATCTACTTCTGCTCCTCACCACAGGCCTGTGTCATTGGCGGGGCTGGGATTAGGGTTGCCCATTTGCCAGAAGAGGAAACAAAGGCCCAGAAAAGAAAAGTCACTTTAAACCCTAGTGCTGCAAGTGACCTGCTGACCCAAGGCCTTGAGCAAGCTTCAAGTGGCCTTTGCCACTTTGCCCTCAGGCCTGCTGTGGGAGACAGTGGCATGTGGGTTCCCCTGAAGAATTATCTGGTAAAGAGCAGGCAGGGTAGAGAAGCAGGGAGCCAGACTCACTGGAGGGCATTTAGAGGGAGAGAGAGAAAATGATTAAGGGAAAGGAGGCATTGGCTGAGGGATGATGATTAAAGGAGCCAACAGACAGGGCTTGGCTCAGGGATGAGTCAGGCCAACGGCCTCCCTCCTGAGAGATAGTGATCTACAAATACCTCTGAAGTGTAAACAGCCAAGTAGGCTTCAAGGAGGAGGAGGAGGAGGAGGAGGAGGAGGAGGAGAGAAGGAGGCGGAAGAGGATGGGAGGGGTGGGAAATGGAGTGGCTCAGCCAGTCAGTGCAGGGAAATGTGCTGGAAGAGGCAGGCTGGGCTTTGGGCAGGGCCCCGGAGTGATGCCCTGGGGAGCTGCAGAGGGCCTTAGTGGGAGGCCCACCCTGCAGGGGTGCTGCCCTCCCACCCCATTCCCTCCCATGAAGCAGGCAGGCCACTGCCCATTTTCAGCCCCCCACCCTGGAAACGGGCCCTGTGCCAACTTGGGTTTCTTCCATCTCTAATAGGACTGACTCTATGAGCACACGCTGCATATTCCCAGGCCTGGACCTGGCTGTCCATCCACACACACTGCCTCAGGGCTGCTTGGCAGCCTGGGGCTAGGAACAGGAGCCCACCTTCCTAAGCCAGTCCCCTCCTATCTACCAGGGACCCTAGGTGCTGGGAGTCCTGGCCTGCCTGAGCAAGGCTGAGCCACCTTGCCTCAGCTCAGAGAAGAGGCCACACAGAAATGCCACCCACAGAAGGGCAGGACCAGAGCCTCAGCCTCACACACTCACACTTTTTTGTGTTCTGTCCAATGTCATGAGAAGGTCTAGGGCACTGGTCCTACTTTAAACAGTTGTGAGCACTGAAGCTTAAAGAGGGAAGCAGTGTTCCTGAGTTTGAGATGAAATGTTGCCTGAAAAAAATAGAGAAAATAAGACAGAAGCCATTCTTAAGGGGTTCGAAATATTGTTTCATCCCACCAAAACCCACACTTACACAAACCTCATACACACGGCTGCACATGTGCACATGTACATGTAGGCATCTCTTCTGCACTTCCTCCTAGAGGAAAATGGGAGAACCTGATTAGGGGTTTAGAGGACTCTAGAAAGACCCAGTAAATTTCTTGTGCTAGTCGCTTTCCACAAGGTAGCTCACTGCTGCCTTGCCATGGCTCTGCAAGGTAGAGCTTGTGATGTCCATTTCATAGATGAGAAGGCTGAGGCTTAAAATAATAAATTGGGGCCAAGCTCAGTGGTTCAGCCTGTAATCCCAGCACTTTGGGAGACTGAGGCGAGTGGATTGCCTCAGCCCGTGGGTTTGAGACCAGCCTGGGCAACTTGGCGAGACCTCGTCTCTACAATAAAATAAAAAATAGCCAGGCATGGTAGTGCACGTCTGTAGTTCTGGCTACTTGGAAGGTTGAGGTGGAAGGATCGCTGGAGCCCAGAAGGTAGACACTGGGGTGGCTATGAGCGTGTGTACCACTGCACTCCAGCCTGGGTGAAGGAGTGAGACTCCAACTCAAAAAAATAAAAATAATAATAAATTTGGCCAGGTGTGGTGGCTCAAGCCAGTAACTCCAGCGTTCTGGGAAGCTGAGGCAGGAGGATCACTTGAGCCTAGGAGTTCAAGGTTACAGTGAGCTATCATGGCACGACTGCACTCCCGCCTGAACAACAAAATGACACCCTGTCTCTTAAAAAAATGATAAAGTAATGCTGATGCCCTCACAGCTAGAAAGTAATAAGAGTAGGGCCTCTGACTCAGGTGTTTCAGCCTCCAGAGCCCATGGGCTTGGCAGCCTCCTAAGTGGGATGGAGATCCTGCAGCTCCCTCCCTCGCTATTCACTTTAGCATTGCAAGCCCAGCACTTCAGAAAGCTATCCTCTGGGTGTTCCACCTCCTGCGGAAATGAAAGCTTGGCCAGCTCCATTGGCAAGAGGGAAGTTGCCCCGTTTTAGCTGTTCCAGTGGGTAGAATGTACACTTCTTGGCTATACCTCCTGACTTCCTGCCGGGAGGAGGTGTAGGAGGATCTGGGAAGCTCCTTCAGATCAGCCATGCTGGGCCTTCCCATGTGCAGTCCATGGTCTTCACACTGGAGACACCTGGACAGAGCCCACAATAGATGCTAAGTGGCTGTGAGGCCCTGGGTAGAAACAGAAGGATGGGGAGCAGGCATAGTGGGAAGGATAACAGCACACCTCAGCCATCAAAGTGCTTCCAGAAACATACCATGGAGACCTCACTCCTATGAACAAGGGAGAGGAGGAATTACCACCCCTATTTCACACATATAAAAAATGAGAACCAGAGAGAAGAAGGGACTTGTTTAAGGTCCCATAGCTAGACCCTCAAACAGTGCTTTGAGTTGCTTTTTTTAAATTGCAACTCATGGTAATAATAATAATAAATTTATGTTAGCATATAACATCATTTTTACATCAAGACCTAGTACACATACATGTAAAAATATGTACAGGGTACATCAAATGGAAACAAAAGCCTCACAAAACGACTTATCCTTACTACATGGGATGTACTCTATTTCCTTTTTTTAACATCCTGATGAAGATTCATGAAATGAATTGTATGACTGCTGATGAGTTGCAATGATAAAGACTGCTCTGGGCTGCAGGCCACAGACTCAGTTCTCCTACCTCTGAGCTGCCTCATTTTGAAAGAGAGAAGAGGGGATGGGATTGGTTTAGCCAAGTGAGAAGACCATGTGGTTATGGCAGAGGACTAGACTAGGGTGCTGTGGCTCATGAGGCCAGAAGGAGGTCCCTGGGTTAGGGATTCCTGCTCCTCAGAGACAAACATGGAGCAGAGGTAAGAGCCAGAGACTGCAAAATGCTGGCCCCTGAAGAAACACAGAACCAGGAAAATAATACTGAGGCCTGATGGGGTAGGTAGGGGCTGTGACAGAAAGGGACAGGGAATTATCCTGTGAGAGGCGCAGACACCCCTGCACATGTACTCACACATACAGTCACACACATGTGCATGTACACACACACACACACACACACACACACACACACACACACCCCTTCCCTTGTAGCTCCTCCCAGTATTCAAGGTTCCAATGCATCTCCTCCCCACTGCATTTGCAGACACACACGCATGCCTCACACACACACCCTTCCTTATACCACACACACACACACACACACACACACACACAGGCAAAGAGATCCCTGAGACTGAGGTGGACACTTGGGTGTGGCTAGGAGGAGACAGGAACAGCTGTGAGTATGCTAAAGGCCACCTAGACAGCCTGGGTTGGCAGATGATGGGAGACTTTCTGAGGGAAATGTAGAACAAGAGCATGATAGGAGACACGGGGTCTGTTTCCATCTCTTCTCTTCATTGGAAGCCATCCCTTGTGAATACAAGCAGCAATGGGGTGATTGGGGGTGGGGTGGGCATTCCCTTTCCAGACTTCTGTATGCCCTGCTACTAGAAGGGGAGCAGCTGTGCCATCCTCGGTAGCCCTCAGTGACCATGGGCCCCTCAGAGGACAAAGAGTGGGGGAGGCCAGTGTTTTCTCTATACCTAATTCTGGCCCACAAGAAGGACCTGGCTAGGAAGAAGGAGGTGCTAGGCACCCTAGGAGGAGTGAGCAGGTCTGCTCAGGGCTGGTTCTCACCAAGAGGGAGGGCTGGGCCCACCCAGGCATTGACCCTGAGCACCTGGAATGCAGAGTTCAGAGAAGTCAGAGAAAAGATTAGGGGTGGGGGATGAGAGAATATTATCTCATAGTCCAACACTCTCAAAGAAAGATGACTGGAAGGCTCAGGAGGGATGCAAGCACCTAAACGTTGAACTTGAATGGTAGAACTGCCCATACTCCTGACAAAATGGGGCAGGTATCAGAAGAACCACAGGAGGATTTTCCAGAGGAACTCAGAAATGGCAAGGTCATACACCAAGGCTACAAAGTAGGATGAAGAACTGAACCATAGGAGAATGGGGTCACTCAGGGCTGAAGTCAGGAGGTGGTGAGGGCAGAAAGTAGACTCTGGTAGCAAGAAGGCCCCTAGAACTCTACTTGGAGGCCAGGAGCACCCAAAGGAAGGGCCAGGCTTGCTGCTCAGGGATGACAGGGAAGAAGTCCAAAACCTAGTTTTCCCATCTTCTGACTTCTCTATCCCAGAAATAGTTGTATGTGAGGAAGGAAAAACAAACACTAGCAAGAGGGCACTGAAGCTCAAAAGAGGATAGAAGACTGAAACTTCAACAACTTATTAGTTAAGAATATGGTCTTGGAGTCAGATAGCCCTGGCTCAAAGGCCTGATTGCTACATCATAGTTGTGTGACCCTGGGTGAGTCATTTAACCTTGCTGAGCCTCTGTTTTTTCATTTGTCAAATGAAGAGAATCATGATACCTTACCTCATGGGAGCATGGTGATTCCATGATAAGGTGTGTAAGTTGCTTGATACAATTCCCGGCACTTAGTAAATGTTTCATAAATAGAAGCCCTTATGATTATTTGTCATTGTTCATGCTACAGACCTCAAGCAAGATCCCCTACCTCCATGCCTTTTCACTTGGGCTCTTCCACCTGACCAGAAAAATCTTTTTCCCCATCACCACAGAACCCAATTCTGCCCATGCCTTAAGGTCCAGCTCAACTGTGACCTCCTCCACAAGGCCTTTCCCAATTGTCACTCAGCTGCCTCTGGGCTCTCTCCCCTCCAAATCTCTTAACGTTGTATCTGCCCTACTTTTCTGGCACTTGCCATTTTCTGCCTCTAATTAGGACTATTTGGTGGCATGCCTAACCTCTCCTACTAGACGGGTGGGCAGCTTGCTGAACAGAGGAATCCCATCTGGTCCAGGTCTGGCTCACCACCGTGCTCAGCCCAGTGATGTTGAATGCACTTATTGTCATTACAAATGATGTCATCTCCAAGTCTGCGTACCAACAGCAATTGCAGATATAAGGTCAGAACCACCACTACAACTCTAAGAACTCAGGTAGACTGGGAGTTTTGCAAATATAGCATCGATTTTCAAAAATGAGGAACGGTAGACTTTGGCAATATCAAGCCACTTCTCTTAGTCTGGAAACAAAATTCTCAAAAGAAATGCTAAGTTGTTGGTTGTCAGGAAACTTCTGAAGGAAGCTGGAAGCATGAAAAAGTAGTGCATTTACCAAAAACATGTAAGGGCCAGTTAGTTTATTTTGTGACTATCTATGCTGGTCTCTGGAGTTCAGCAAAGCTTCTGACGAGGACACTGTTCTAGCAAATAAGATGAAGAACTGAGGGCTGGAAAAGATCATATGAGGTGAGCTAGTAGCTGAATAATAGAATTTAAAGAGTCTTGACTGATGTCAACCGGGAAAGAATTATATAGCAGCTGCCACAGGGCCCTGGGCTTCAATCCCACTGTGCACCCCGAGGTTATTAGTGACCTGGAGGAGAAAGCAGAAGGCCTAGTCACCACATCTCCAAAGACCCAGAGTTGTGAGGAACAGCTAACACACTGAATTGTTTTTTAAACTTCTTGACAGCCTGAACCAGAGGCCAAAACCAGGCAAATAAAATTGAGCAGGGGTAAACGTAAAGTGTCTTGCTTTGAGATTCAAAGCCCAACTGCACAAATACAGGCTGGGGAGACAGAGCTTAACAGCCACATGTGTGAAAAAGACTGAGGGCTTTGAGTTGACCACAAGCTTCACAGAAGCCAATAGTGTGATGTGGTGACTAAAAAAGCTAATGAAATCTCGGGCTACATGAGTAGAAATACAGTTTCCAGAGACAGGGAGGTAATAGCTCTACTGTACTCCTGCCTGTCTAGACCATTTGGAATATGGGGCCCAATTGTAGGCCCCACATTTGCCAAGGTACACTGATAAACACCCAGGGAAGTTCACCCAGGTGGGGGAACTGGCACACATGAGAAATGGTAGGAGAAACAAGGGCCGTTTCCCTTATCCAAGGGGACTCATGAGCCTTGACCTAAAATGGCAGTGCTCTGCAGAGGCCTACTCATACTGAATGAGCTAGGCCCCATGCTCGGTACCATGGGGAGGACGTTACTGACATGGAACACCGTTTAATGGCCCTAAGGGAACACGTTCTCAATCTCATTTGACTCAGGCAGGTGGAATAACTTACATGAGGAAGTTGCGGAGCCAGCACACAGCCCAGATCTGTTTGGCTCCAAAGCCCATGGTTTGTCCAAATAGCTGAAGGGGCAGAGGGAATAAGGGTGGTCTCTACGGTCTGAGAAGATATATCTGGGATCTGTGAATGAAAACCACTGGAAAGTATGATTTCAACTCAATATATGAATGGTATTTGTGGGGTTTCGCTTGATTTTGTCCTGTTTTGATTCAACTTTTTATTATAGAAATTTCATATATATATATGAAAAAACAGACAGAATAGTTTGATGAGCCCCCATGTGTGTACACATCATCCACCTTCAACAATTACTAACTCATGGCCAGTCTTGTTTTACCCCCATTCCCACTAACTCCTTGTTAAAGGATTATTTTAAAGCTGATTCCAGATATCCTATGAGCATGTATATAGATGGTGGTTTTCACTGCCAGCCCTGTCCTGAGCTGGAACTGGTACCCAGGAGAAGGAAGGAAGGAGTTCATTTTCAATGGAGGGTGTAAGTATCCCTGAGGCCCATCCTCCATTATGGCCAGTTCCCCCTTCTTTTCAACATAACCGAATTGATGGGGTGTGGTCAAGGAGCAGAGGCTGGTGCTGCCATCTGGGCACTGGAGACTACTAAAGTGCCTTGGACTTCCAAGGCTTTTCCCCAAGGGCACAGCTTGTAACTGGCACTGTCCTACCCTGATACCCAGGGTTTGCTCAGAAAGAGGCACATATTTCCCCGCCCCTAAAACACACACACTCAAACACATTCATATACTCACACACCCTATTAGAGTCTTTAAAAGGCATGTCCTAGGCCGCCTCTCACACCTTGCCCTGGAGCCCAGAATGAGTCACCTCCTCACCATGGACTTGTGGGCACAGGTCTTCATGGGAGCCGTGTGAGCAAGCAAACTTCAAGGCTTCAAGGGCCGCCAACCCCCAAGCCTAGGGTCTACTTCTAACAGATGGTTCTTCTCAGCCCTGCCAGTCGCTCCCCATGTTCTTTACGTGTGCCCCTTCCTTAATCAGTCCTTCTCCTGGCCTTCAGTGGGGCCTCCAGCCCTAGTGAGGTGGGGACAACTGGAGGCAGAGGTGCAGTGGGTGCAACTAGGGTAACAGCACTTGACTCATGTAAGGTCCAGGATGCCCTTGACCTTGGCAGAGCTCTGGTCCCTGACCTGAATAGATGTTCGTATACATAGCAATAGCTCCACAGGTGCACACACTGGTTTTAGTGGGTCCCATTTGCCCATATCTATGCTCATTTATCAGCCTTTAACTAGAAGGCAGGACTTGGCTTCCTGGTGTCCTCTCTGGATGGAGACTAATGGCAGCTAGGCTTTTAAATAAGTAAATATATTCCAGAGAAGGTAGTAGAGGAGATAACAGTGAGTGGAAATTATATGACTAGCAATACTGGTGGTTGTTGGTGATAGCTGTGGTGGTACAAATGTTGCAGTTGTTGCAGATGATTACAATGATGGTGGATTTTATTAAGATGGTGATAATAGTAACAGAAGCAGCAGTGATAACAATGAGGACATTCACATCCTGACTTGGTGCCCTTGCTCAAGATCCTCCATTTTCCTGTAGCTTTGTTTTATCATTTGGAAAATGAGCTAAAAATCCACACTTAGCAGAGGATTCTATGACATATTTATACACTGGGCCTGTCACAATTCCCAGCACATGGTAGATGTTCCATGACTAGTAGTCACTCCTTTTCCTCCCTTTGAATCTCCCCGAGAGAGTATGACCTTCCCTAACACCTTACCCATACGGTACACCAGAACATCCCGAGTAGGAGAGTAGGTGGCCAAGAGGCTCATCTTGCCACCACTTGTCAATGGGAAACCTCCAGGTTAGGCTCTGGCCCATAAGAAGGTCTCCCAGAATGCCAAAGTGTGATGATCTCATAGTAAGGAGAGAGGAAAGTGGCCCTTCCCCACTGCCTTGGGCCGATGTGGCAGGATTGGTCAAGGAGAGGACACTGTGTACCTTCTTCCTACTCTGTAGTCTTCTAACAAACCCCCCTGTCTGGCGTAGAGGACATGCTGTCTGGAGATATCTCTTTGTGTTAAGAAACCTTGTATTATTTAACTTGGCATACGTGTGTGTGTGTGTGTGTGTGTGTGTGTGTGTGTGTGTGTGTGTGTGTGTGTGTTGTCTCTTGGGGGCCAGCTAGACTGCAAGGCCCCCAAGAGCAGGGGACACCACTCAACTACTCTGTCTCCTCTTAGCACAGAGCTGGATACCTGGAAAGCGTCAGGCCAACCTGGTTCTTGCTTCCAGGGTTAGGCAGCTGTTTAGGGTCCTTCCGAAAAGGTTGAAGATTCCAAAGCCCAGCTAAGCTCTGGGTCTCTGGGCAGAGGAGACTTCCTGGCCCTTCTGAGATTGTCTTCCTGGCTCTTTCTTTCTCTGAGAAAACCTGTACAGGCCTCTGCATCAAGATCTTTCTGGGCCACTTTCTGTGCCACTGTCTCTCTAAGTGAATATATTCCAGTCCCTGGGAAATGAGGGTGGGGCCAATGCAAACATTGCTGTTGAATAGAATCTTTGTGGCCTAATGATTTTGGAAAATGATTTGCATGGCAGGCTTATTATTCAGAGGATGGGAACCAGCTGTTGCCCCTCTCCCTGACAGGAGGATAAGAAGGAGCAGACAAGAACTGCAGTTGGAGAGATTGAGATTTCTATTCTAAAGGGGTCAATGACGCAGGGACCAGAGGCCCTAGATTTGGGGGTGCAGCATACTCTCTAGAAAGTTCTGAGAGCAGGTCACCCTCCATTCCAGCTCAATCTGGGTGAAAGGTTCTCCTCTTTGGAATAAAGAGGTGAACATAATGACCCCAAGAGGCTTGAGGAGCAAGAAGGCAAGGGATATGCAGCACTGGGCAAAACTTGGGCAAGACCTGGATAGGAAACAGGAAGCCAGAAGGCCTTGTAAAGGACTTGGATGGAGATTTGGGACTCCTTGGGCTGGCAGCTCTAAGAAACTGTGGGTAGCCACAGGAGGATCTATTCCTCATTGAAGGCCAACTTTAGAGGAGGACCCGCTCCAGGTGCTTCTGACTCTATTAATCTCATTTATCCTTCTACAAAAGTTCGTTGAGCAAAGGGATTATTGTGCCCATTTTACTGATGAGGAAACTGAGGCTCATTGAGAAAGGTGAAATGACTTGTCCAAAGTCATACATAGACAGCAATGACAGGGCCAGGATTTGAGCCTATGTTTGGCTCCTAACTCAGTGCTTTCCACTTGTCCACAAGTCTTAGTGTCCAAGGAGAACATTGACAAGTTGGGCCACTGCTGCTGATGGAGAGGGAAGTGGGGAAGAAAGTGGCACTGATCCTCTGGTGCCTGTCAGGAGCAAGGTTGCTGTATCAGGAACCTTGGGTAAATCAGGCCACCAGGGGTAAATTTCCTTGGGACTCAAGCACCCATGACCCTTGACGCCAGGGCGGATGCCAGTGCTGGTTGGGGGCAGCATCTATGTTAGAACTCTTTCTGGTTCCAAAGAGAGCAGGGGTAAAGAGCCCTGGGCTCAGGAGTCAGAGAGTGGGTCTGGTCTCACTCAAGGTGAAGCTCCTCCAGGGCACCCAGGGCACTCTACTAGCGCCAAAGTAGTGCCCCTCGAGATACAAACAGACTGGTCTCCACCCTCATAGAGCGATGAAGATGTGGAAACAATAAAACATATGTGTTAGTGCCCAGGGATGGTACTTGAGGAGGGTTAGAATCTACAAGGCCAAATGAAGAAAAAAGTGGTGAGGAGATCTGAACCCTTGGTGGGGAGGTGGGCAGGGCTGGAAATCCAAGAGGCCTGGGCCTGGCACACTCCAGAGCCCACTCCTTCCTCAAGAGGCCTCTGCTTCCCTCCACAAGCCACAAGCAATGAACTCAGCTCTTTTCACTTCTTAGTCACTCCACCCACCTGCTCTACCCCTGCCCACTGGGAAAGTGGAGATTGTTTCCAGCATCTCTCTTCTTTGCTGTCTCTGCAACAAATCCATGGTGCTTTTGTGTTTTAGGAATTTTACAGTTATTCCAGACAGAGAAATAAGTGGTAGGTGGGGTGGAGGGTGTCACGAGACTAACAACTGAGGGGAAGCCTCAAAGGGTCAAGAGAATAGAGTTCCAATTGCCCTTGGCATTTATTGAAATGGAAATGGGGCTGGGACAGCCATTCTCATAGGCTCCTTTCCCAGACTCCTTTTCTTCCATGATCCGTGGACATTGCTTGTAACCTCATTCTCTCCGTCTTTTATGTCTGAGCTTGGGGCTCCTATATTCCCAGCAAGGTGCCTTCACAATCAGCTCTCACCCCCAACCCTCCTCACCATCAGTAGGCTCTGGGGGTAGCAGAAACCCTCTTAGGGCAAAATAATAAGCATCATGATTAACATCATTCAAGTTTGAGCAGACTCAGGTAGATCATTTACATGGGCCCTGGAATGTCTGCACTGGGAGGGAGTGTAGGGATCATCTAGGTCATCCCTACACTTTTAGGAAACAAAGAAGAAAACTGAGGCCCAAAGAAGGGAAGGGAGCTCCCCAAGTTTCTACAGTGAGTAAAAGGCCAAGCCAGAACCAGAGGCCAGGATTCCTGATGGCTCAAAGGACTCCTGTCACTGCTTTTCATTTTCGACCTTAAGGGCCAATGATCTGGGCTTCTGAGGGTGAGCCTTAGGGGGTACAGCAGAGCCAACTCCCCTCTGCTTTACATGGGGGGAGGGATTCAGAGGAGCTTGTACCCCAGCTAAGGCAGCTAGGCAGTACCTGGAGGCTCAAGGAAGGAAATTCCCATCAACTGCTGCCCTACTACATGCAAAGTACTCCCATATCAGTTATTTTATTTCTATCTTTGTGACAATCCTACCTAGAAAGAGGTAGCATTACTACCCTTGTTTCACAGATAAGGAAACGAAGTGTCAGAAATGTGAAGGGATTTGGAAAAGGTCACATAGCTAGAAAATGACATTCTGGCATTGCATCCTATGTCCTATTACATATATCCTCTTGCCACAGAAGGCTCCTCAGAGCCAGGCCTCAACCAGGCCCTGGCCCAGCCCATGCTCCCTTCCCATTCCACCTTCAATTCACCCAGCTTGACCTGGTTAGGAGTGGCCACGTGAGGGATCCACAGCATGCTCCTGGGAACACACACACTCTGACTCAGCCACCTCCCAGGACTCTGAGGATTCAGAAGGCAGCTCTCAGCATACTGTGGAACAGACAGGTATGGGTGACAGGCAGTGTGTGCAAGTCTTGTCTAGGTATGACTCTGCATGTGTGCGGGATAGCTGAGGGTCTAAGTCAGTTTGTAATTGTGCCTGAAACCCTGGGCCTGTACATGTGGCTGAGCCAAAGCATTTGAGGCTCTGTTTGCCTGATGGAGATAGATATCTGGATGTGTGTGTGATTGTATACATGTGTCTGTCCACATGTGGCACCATGTCTATGGATGTGTATTTCTCTACATAAATATGTGTCTACAACTGCATGTGTGCATGATTGTAAGCACATGAGATAATTTCACCAGTATCTGGGTGTGTCTGGGTGTGAGTGCAGGTGCCTATACCAGTATCTGAGCCTGTTGACACTGTGATTTGTGTGGGTGACCAGGTGTGTATAATACCACGTATGTAATTTATATAAGTCACTGTATCTACAGGAGCATGATTGTCAGGATCTCTTGCTGTATGTGCATCTGGGGAGAGTGTCCACCACACGCGTCTGGGTCTAGGGGCATCTGTAACAGCATGTCTGTATAGAGCACACACTTGAGTATGTCTGTACATGTATCTGTGTCTAGGCACACCTGAGCCTCTGAGGGTGCCTGGTACATGTGGCCCTCTGGGTATACTCAGACCTCATCTCAATCTCCACCAGTGAGTCTCGGCAGTCACCCAGCAGCCCCTGCAGCTGCTGTGACCTGCTCCCTCATGCCAAGGAAGCAGGACCCATCAGGTGTGAGCATCCCTATTACACCCTGCCAAGTGCACTAATCCCCCTGGGGAAGTGATTACCAACAACCATACACAGCCGGAGTTGCTTAATCACTCTTAAGAAATTTCTTTATAATCTGAGTAAATTACTTTAATTACTTGCAACTACCAATTAGTGTTTGAAAGTTTCCCTTCCAGAGAAACAAGCTTCCCCCTCTGGACTTCCAATTCCCGCCTCCTAGGTGAGGGCTGCTCACCTGGCTGCTCCTCCTACCAGGTGCCAGACTGTCCTCTCCTCCGCCCACAGGACCTGGGCACAGTTGCCCAGCCCCTGGCTTGGCTTCAGGAGGGCTCAGTTTTTCACTGGTGCTCCAAACCCTCCTTCCTGACCCCAGGGCCCATGCCTGAGGAGCGGACTAGAGAGATTGGTGGTTAGAACATCGGCAGGCCCCAGCCTGGCTTCCCTTTACTCACCCCCACCCCGGGTCCTGGCTCAGCTCTGATCTTGTTGCAGGCTCTACTGCCAATGACCAGAACTGCCCCTCTCTGAGCCTTGCTCTTCCCCAGTCACCACCTGCTTCTCCTAGTATGCAGGGAAAATGGCTGCTGCCCCTGAGATTCTTGCACAGACGGGGCAGAGTGGATGGAGATATGTGAGGGCCAAGCAGTCCTCCAAGCCAGGCTGCCACCAGATTCCGCTGAGCCCCCAGAAGAGGCACTGACCCTACCCAGCTTCCATCCCCAGCCCAGGGAGCCCCCTGGAAACTCTCAGAGAAAAAGCAGCATGCTGTAAGAGGGGGAAGAGGAACACTGGCTCTGCTTCACCTCAGCTGTATGACCTTGGGCAAGTCACTTCCCACTCTAAGCCTCAGTTTCCGTACCTGTAAAATGTGGAAGATGATGCCGACATCACACTTTGGTGTGAAGATGAAACCCCCAGCCCCATCGCATGATGCCAAGCACAGATTGGACATACAGTACACATTAATTCCCAATATACTATGGGCTGGGGACACAGAGAAACAGGATTCTGTAACTGCCCTTGGAAAGCTAATAGTCTCCTAGGGCAGATAAGATATGTAGAGAAATAACTGGAACAGAGGAGAGTTGTAGTACTTACCCTAAGAAAGATACAAAGTGTTGAGATGGTCAGAAAAACAAGAGTAGGAAAAGTAGGGTTCTTGGGCAAGGCTGTTTCTTTTGGCGTACAACTCATCACCCAATTTCCGCTCATCCCTCCCTGGGTACATTAAGACCCTGGACACCCTGGCAGAAGAATCTTTGTGTGGCACAGCCATCTAGGAAGACACCTCATGATCTGCTCCAGCTTACTTGGGTGCCTTGGTGCATGTGCATAACTGTGTGTACATGTGCACACACATGTATAGGATGAATGTGCATGTGCACATGTGTATGAGATTCTTGGAGGAGAAAAAGAGTGGATGAAGACAAGGCCAGAGAAAAAGGTGGCAGGGAATAAGGCTCCTGCCTCCCCTCTTCCAGCTCCTCTTTCTTCCCAGTGCCAGGTAGCAGCCCCTGCTTAAGAGCTGAAGGTTCAACTACCCACCCACTGCCTTCTTTAGACCCCTCTCTTCCACTCAGCACCCACCTCCTTCCCTGAAACTCCTTCTGATTTATTCCCATCATTATTTGGATACAGGGTTCCCAGAGCATTTGCCCTCCCATGTCCCATTAGATCAGTTCCATAGTCCTGACAACCAGGTGCTGATAATGTCTCTGTTTTAAAGATGGGGATACTGAGGCATGAAGAGATGATATGACTTATTCCCCCAAAAATTGTGTTTGAAGATAAACTCTTCAACCCCTAGTCCTTTGGTAGTATGGCTTGACCTCTGGGGGTCCCACCAGTCATTTGAGGGATAGGGATGGGAATGGAAAGGGAAGACCGCTTCTTTGTCTGAGAACCTGGGATCACTTGGGTCCCAGCTCCACACCCTTTCTCCAGACTTCAGTTTCACTGGCCCTCCCCTTTCCCTGCTCCACAGAGATGAGGGAACTGGCAGCCTCCTGGGCAGGCAGTAGGGCTGTGGGGTTAATTAACTGTTTCCCAAGAAGCTTTGAAGATGAAGGCTCCTCCAGGAGGGGGGAGCGCGGGCCAGCTTGCAGGCAGGCAGAACCGCCAATGAGTTGGGGCGCCAGGTTGTTATTAAGGAAAAATCCCCGGCTTCTGGCCTCCACTCCACCCCTCCCCTGCCAGGTGCTGCCAGTAGGCTCTGTACTCTGCAGGCTCTCTGGACTCCATGGCCTGCCATGCCTGGGCGTGCTTTATGGAGGTGTGCAACCCTGGTGGAGGGGGGCTGAGACCCTGGTCTCCGGAGGGCAAGCGAGGAAGAGAAAGCACCCCAGACTGGAGGCAATGCAGGTCCCAGGGCCGCATAGAGGTGCTGCCCAAACATCCTGCCTGTGAGCCTGCTCCAGCTCAACTTGGGGAGTGAGGCTACTGGCTCTGGCCTCCGCTCAACCTGGGCCTCCTCTTCAGTGTGCCTATGGGTGGGTGCAATACAGAGGGCTGGAGAGATGGCTCATGATTCAGTGCCTTATATCCAGAGAAGGTTAGAACTAGGATCAGAGATGTTTTCCCCAGGAAAACCAAGTAGAAAATAAACCCACAAGTCAGAGGCTTTCCATAACTGCCTCCTCGTTCTCTTCTGTGCCCCTCTCTCTTTCCCAGTGCTACAGGTGCAGAAATGGCAGTCCCCTGACCCTGTCCTCCTAGAACTCACAATCTAGCTGGAGGGGTAGAGTTGTAAAATAGAACTATTTACCCCAGCATTCCTCTTCTAGGAAACGATCCCGCAGAAGTACTCACTCATGCATGGGAAGCTGTCCCTCAACGACCATTGGTGGGGGACTGATTTTTTTTTAAACTACTTTAAAAATCAGCAGCTGTTCAAAAGAATAAGCTAGGACAACACATGCAGAATGGAAAGATGCCTCACACATACTACTAAGATTTTTATTTTATTTTATTTTATTTAGAGATTGGGTCTCACTATGTTGCCCAGGCTGGATTCAAACCCCTGGGTTCAGTGATTCTCCCACCTCAGCCTCAAGTAGCTGGGATTACAGGCATGAGCCACCATGCCCAATTGCCATTAAGTTTTAAAAGCTGTAAAATATTGGGTGTGCATGAAGTAGGATCCCATTTATGAAAAATGAAACCAGTTGTGCTCTCATTTATGTATGTGTGCAGAAGCACAAAGTGCCAGCTTGTCCTTGCCTCTGCGCTACTCTGCTATCCCTGGTCTACAGGTAGGGCCTGATGGCTTCTTTGTTGATCTTCTTAGTTCCACAGTGGCAGAACTACAGGACAAGAACTAACAAGAAGTAACTGAGTGCCCGCTCTGGACCAGGCCCTTGCTAGGATTGAACATGCATTTGCTGAGGGTAGCTAAGTCTCAGCTGAGGCTGACCAATACCTCCAGAAATCATACTGTCATGATGCCTGCCTCCACACCAGATGGCTTCTTCTCATGCTGGTCAAACCAGGGTCTCTCTAGCACTGAAGGCTTTGCCTGGCCTCTGGCAATGCATGTCTTCCTTACCCAGGTCAGGGGCCAAGGGTCAGCAAGTACATATGTGCTCTGTGGGCCATGCTAGGCCCTGAGAGGGGAGATGGGGGAACTGGAGGACAGAGTGTCTGCCCCATAGTCTAGTTCTGATGGCACACACAAAAACCATATTCCAGTCAACTTGAACCACAAGGGAATTTGTACCGAGACTCACAGAGGGGGTACTCATAGAACTCAGGAAAGCCGAAGAGCCAGACTTGAGAGTGAATGGAAGCTAGGGAAGCTCCAAAGGTTCAAGAAGCAGGATGAACAGTACCTGTCTTATAACCATCATGGCCTGGCCAGAATGCCATCCCTGACATGAAGCCAATGGGACCAATACCCACCATGTTACTGTCTCCCTTGCTCAAAGACAGAGCTTCCGTTTGGCTGAGCACTAGTCATGGCCGGTCCCCTTGATTGCCATAGATGAAGCAGCTGCCTTAATTTGCCCTCCTACTAAGACCACATAAAACAGACAGAGGTAATTCCTCAAAAAGAAATCCGGGAACAGGAGGAAAGGAAAATTGGCAGCTTCTAAATGGCAAGTGATCACAACAAGGAAAGCCAGGACACAGAGTAACCCTGGACCAACAAAGAGTTCTGTGCTGAGGGCATGGGTAATGGCTTCCCTGGGACCTGTGGGGAAGACAGTGTTGAGCACTTCCTCAGTGCTGGCTCCGTACCAGGCTCTTTTCACATACCATGAACTTCATCCTCCCTTAGCCCTGAGACACAGGCTACATCAGTTCCATATACAGATAAGGATTTGGAGGCTCAAAGAGGGGGAGAACTAGCCTGATGTCATCACCTACCAAGAGGTTGAATCTGGACTTGAACCCAGGATTTAGGCTGTGCTTTCCCTGTGCCCCCCACCCATGGTGTAGGGAAGCCACCGTGCTACTGTCTGAGCAGCTCTTGGGGATCCCAGCAGGGCCTCCAGAACTGTGTGTCAGCAGCATTCTCCCAGGCTCTCTCTCCTGCCCCTAGAGCTCAATCCTCAGCAAATCTCTGCGATCAGTTTAGAAAGGGTTCTTGAGGCCTTTGGTGCCAGCTGGCCCTGTGGGCAGGGGCAGAGCAAGCTGTGGTCACACTCCCTGGAGGCTTTCCTGCCAGTGCCCTGCAAGGTTGCCCTGGATCCCCTGGCTGTGGGAAGGGCCTCGGAGATAGCCTCAGCCCTGGAGAGGAAGGAGCAGGGACTTCCCCCTCCAGCAGCACCGAGGCAGGTGTGGGGCTGCCCAGAAAGCAGAGGTGAGTGGAAGACAGCTACAGAAGGTATTCCAGGCTACCCAAGGGATAAGCGGGAAGTCCTTTTGGCTGGAGGGTAGGCTCCTAGGTTCTCGGGCTACCTTTGCCCTCCTCTGGGCTGACTGCCCAATCAGCCACTTGGGTGGCACTACTACCCTTCCTGTTCCCTCTGCTGTTGGAGCACAACTATTAGCATTCAAGGCTTTTCCAGGCACTAGGCTACTTCATGGTCACCTGACTTCTCCTTCACACTAGGCAAGTTGCCCCTTAGGGAAATGAGTCTTGGGGGAGTCCTGGGTGGGTCTGTCCAGGGCCCCAGGCAGGTCTAAGCCACTGGCTTGAGGCCTGCACTACCTCTCTGGGGCCATGGCTCAGAGGGATTAGCAGTTTTCTGGATTCACACTTAGAAATCCTTGACCTCTTCCCCTGGCCCATCAGCCATGTGTCAAAAGTAAGAATTGCAGCCTGAAGAAAAGTTTCTTCCCATCATTGCTTGACTGAGTCACCCTGGGCAACGTCAGGAGGTACATGGGTGTCAGCAAATGGGTGTCAATGGGTGTCAGGGAATAAGATGAAGAGACCTGCTGAGTAGGAGTCTCAAACCTGATGTTATCCGCTGTGACCTAGGTAGGGTAAGGCCCTCTCCTCACTAGCTTCCCATGACAACCCCTAGCTCACAGGATTGCTGGACTTAAATGAGTCAATGGAAATAAATAAACTTTGTAACACTAATAATTTATTGAGTGCTCACTAAATGCCAGGTGCTATTCTAAGCAGTTTCCAGTATTAACTCATTTCAGTCTCACAGCAACCCTATGACCTAGGGACTTATTGTTATCACAATTATGCAGGAGGTCTGGGGGAGACCTATGGCACAGAGAGACTATATAACTTGCCCTAAGTCACAGAGCTAATAAACAGCAGAACCAGGATTAAACCTGGGCAGTCTGGCTCCAAAACCTTTCTCCTTAAGCACTATGCTATACAAGCAGTCCCCGACTTACAATGGTTTGACCTACAGTGTCTCGGCTTTACAATGGTGCAAAAGCAATACACATTCAGTAGAAACCGTAACCATAATTTGAGTATCCATAAAACTATTCTGTTTTCACTCTCAATACCATATTCAATAAATTACATGAGATATTCAGCATTTTATTATAAAATAGGTTTTGCGTTAGAGCATTTTGCCCAACCAAAGGCTAATGTAAGTGCTCTGAGCATGTTTAAGATAGGTCAGGCTGAGCTATGACATCAGTAGTTTAGTCAATGCATTTTCAACTTACAATATTTGAGTTTATGGCTGTAAGTTGAGGTACATCTGTATGCATCCATAGTACAAATGACTGCACATGTCTCAGCATTATTTTTAATAACTGTCTCTATAGTCTGGGCAACATAGCAAGACCTTGTCCCTATAAAACAAAACCAAAAAAATTAACCAGGCATGGTGTGGTACTCCTTTGCTCCCACCTACTTAGGAGGCTGAGGTGGGAGGATTGCTTGAGTCCAGAAGTTTGAGGCTGCTGTGAGCTGGGATTGTACCACTGCACTCCATGCTGGGCAACAAAGTGAGACCCTGTCTCAAAATAAAAAAGAAGGAAGAAAGAAAGGAAGGGAGGGAGGGAGGGAGGATGGTAGGAAAGAAAAAAATTAATAACAACCTCTAAATAAGGCTGGTTGTGGTGGAATTCTTCAGAGGGGAAACTCTGAGGGAGGGCAAAGGAGGATTTGGAAAGGAAAAAAATAAGTGTCTGCTTTCTGAAGCTGGTAGAGGTCTACAGAAGTCAGTTCAAGCCTGCCCTGTCTAGGAGCCCCTTGGATTTGGGGGAGCATCTGGGTGGCTCCCATCTTCTCTGGTTGTCGGGGCTGATCAGTGGGGGTAGCAGCAGTGGGTGAGGGGCTAATCAGGAGCAGCGGGCCTTCTCCCAGCTGTGCCCAGACCACTGATTCGCTCCTAGGCAGCAGCAAGTGCCTGCTGAAAGGCCCCTGCTCCATCCCAGAGCTACCAGCAGCGGCCATAGCAGTGCTGATGGAGAACCTGTAAAGCCCCTCCCCGGGGGCAGGCTGCCCACCACTCTGCTTTGATAGCCTGGTCTAGGCGGTGAGTCCGCAGCCCAGTGGCTTCTCCGTTGCTGCACATATTCTTCCTGGCCCAGAAGGGATGCAGTGAGCTAACAGGATCCAGATGTGGGGTTCCTCCAGACTTGAACCCCAAATATCCAAAATACCAGCCAGGCCACTGGGAGACCTAGGGACGCCCAGGAGGGGTACTGGGAACTCCTGACCTCACTGAGGGCCTGGCCCCAGCCCCAAGCCCCTCCAGTCATTCTCTAGAGGCCTGAGGGTGGAGTCTGCAGCAGGGTCCAGGCTTCTGCTGTCTCTGAGTCTGTGCTTCATCTTGGTGCTCAGCCAGCTGGGCTCACCAGTTCTCTCCCATGGGAGTTGGCCAGCCTGTTAGGTAACTCTGAAGCCAATGGAAGAGGTTACATGCTCCTGTTGGACTCAGAAGCCCCATCCTCTGACACTGCCAAGAAGGGTTCTGCCCCCACTGAGCTGAGTACCCAGCCTGAGCTGGCCCTCTTTGTCTAAAAAGGGCTTTGGGCAGCCATGAGGCCCAGGAATTACAAGACCTGAGTGCCAAGTCTTGAGTGTGTGTCTCTATCGTTTTCTAAGGCCCGGTCACCATATCCTTACAATGGTAGCACGTGTGGACAATGAAACATGGCCCCCAGCACCACAAGATGAGCCTGGCAACAAGAGGGAAGGGAGACCAATTCTTCAGAGACCTCAAGTTAGTTTCATGGCCCCTACTCTTACATGTGTCCTTCTCCCACAGGTTCTGCCATGCTAAGCAGGAGGAAAGGGGCTGGCACCAGTGTCTGGGTCACTGCTGCTGGAACTAGAGGCCGGTAAGAAAATGTGGACAGGCTAATCTGGGTGCCTCCAGACATATTCCTTTTTTTTTTTTGAGTTGGAGTCTCACTATGTCACTCAGACTGGAGTGCAGTGGCCGCTCTTGGCCACTGCAGCCTCGACCTGCTGGGCTCCAGCGATCCTTTCACCTCAGCCTTCCAAGTAGCCGGAACTACAGACGCACACTACCATGCCCGGCTGATTTTTGATTTATTGTAGAGATGAAATCTCACCAAGTTACCCAGATGGGTCTTGAACCCGCGGGCTCAGGCAATCCACTCACCTCGGCCTCCCAAAGCACTGGGATTACACACTGAGCCACCGAGCCCAGCCAGACATATTCCTTTAAGAGCAGGTGCCACTCAACTCATGGCAGTGTACTCATCAGTATGCTGTGTTCCCAGATCAACAGGCATTATATGACTATGTGGCAACACAAGGTGTTGGATACACAGTTTATAATAGAATATGATGGACTCTTAAAGGTTCTCCCAGCCCCACAGCTCTTATTCAGCCCCAACAAGCCCAGAGAGCCTGAAATTGCACCATTAGCACTTTACAGTAAGTTATTATTTGCCATTAACACTACACTGTGAATTAGCTGAATAGCTTGCTGGAAGGCCACAGTTATGGGAAGGGGGAGGTAAGGAAGGAGATATTTCAGAGCCTGGAAGGATAGACCTAGGCCTAACTCAGGTACATGGGGAACAGTACTAGCCCCCCAAGGAGCTGGGCACAGGGTGACTGGAACACTGGACTGAGAAACAGAAAACTCAGGTTCAAGTGTTGCCGTTGCCACTGACCGAGTTGTATGCCCACAGTCACACTCCTTTTCTGAGCCTCAGTGTCCTCATCTGTGTAGTAGGTAGACACTTCCCTGGATGGGGACAGGAAGGTAGAGTGATGTCTAAGTGCTATCTTAAAGAGAACATTCAAATATTTTAATTTCCCAGCATAGTTCAGGGCTGGGTTCAACCCAGGGGCTCCCTGTGGTCTTGAAAAAATGGAGAAAACAGGCCTCGAGAGGAGAAATTCTGGGCCACGATAGTGCGGAGTAGAAGTTCCTGCTTTGTGGGAGACCCAACTCCTGGTCTACACTGGCTCAGATAGGTAGATAAAGAAACAGGGGAGAGAAGAAGAGAGGGAGTTAGAGGGCTAACCCTAGCCTATCCCCCTCACTGCATTTGCTTTTAAAATAAAACCCATTTATATATAAATGTTGGCTTGATGCCCAGTCTCTGTAGAAAAGCTTTTCTGTATTAAATGCTACAATGAATTAAATTAACCATAATGATTTCTTTGTGAATGGAAACCTCTCTCCTCTCCCTCTCTTCTCCTTCTCTCTCTCTCTCCTCTTCTCTTCTCTGCTTCCCCCGTCCTATGTGACATGGTTTTGATCAAGTTTTTCCCTCCCTCCCCAACTCCAAAATCCCCCACCTCCCACCCTTCTGCCCTGCCACCCCTGCCAACAGCCCTCCCACAAGTGACCAATTCTGTAGGCCCTCCCAAGTTTCAACAGATGCCTTCTGGATGCCTTCTGGCATCCAACGGGGCATAGAAATCAGCCAGCCCGGTGGGGGGGGGCTCATGTGCACAAGTGGGGGTGAGGGCATGCCCTGGGAAAGCATGTGCTCACATGGCTTCCTGGGAGGGTTTCTGGCTGCATGACATCTTTCTGAACCTCACTTTCTTCATCTGTGAGCTAGGAAAGGTGGTATTGAGTTCAGCAAACAAATGAGGGACCACTGGAAGGGACTGTTCCTGTGGGCATGTGTGTGCACAGGTGCCCAGGAGAGTAGATGGGGGCCTTTGTGAGGCACGCCCAAGGACATACTTACTCTCAGGGGCCTCTCAAAGTGTGAGTACCCAGACTCCTGTCCATGCTCATGCATCTAGCCCTATGCAGGAACATAAATGCACATGAGTCTTGATCTTCTGGGAAACTTCCCTAGGGCTATGCAGAGAGAAATCAGATGTGGCTCTGCCTTGGAAGCACTCACAGATGCTGTGTAGGAAGTGGGCAGAAGAGAAGTGACAACTTCCAGCTGGGAAGAACCAGAAAGGGCTTCCCGAAGGTGGTGATGCTTAACCTAGGGACCAAAATCTTTCCCATGGACACAGCTTTACATTTCCAAGGCCCTTTCCCAGGCATTATGTCATCTCTCGCACATCAAGCCTATAATGTGGTATGACAATTAAGTTCATGAACTCATCCTAGAAAACGTGCTACATACCTCATTGCTGAATATCACTATGGTCACCTTCAAAGTACTCCACTTAGGAAGTTATACACTGATGCCAGTGCCTAGTCTACCTGCCAAAGCTATTTTGGAACTCTTTTTCTGGAATGGCCATCAGCGCTGTCATCGTATTACCCTTGATGTCCTGAATGTCATCAAAATGTCTTCCTTTCAATATTTTTTTTATCTCTGGGTAAAGAAAAAGTCATTGAGGTTAGATCAGGTGAGTAGGGAGGGGGTTCCAACACAGTTATTTGTTTACTGATTAAAAACTCCCTCACAGACAGTGCTGTGCAAGCTGGTGCATTGTTGTGATGCAAGAGCTCCTTTGGGACCATTTTTGCACACACCTTTCTCATGCCAAGATTTTCAGTTAAGATTGCCCCAGGTCAGGTACAGTGGTTCAAGCCTGTAATCCCAGCGCCTTGGGAGACCAAGGTGAGGGGATTGCCTGAGCCCATGGGTTTGAGAACAGCTGGGCAATTGACAAGACTTCATCTCTACAATAACTCAAAAAATTAGCCGGACATGGTAATACTCACCTGTAGTTCTGGTTACTTGGAAGGCTGATGTGGAAGGATTGCCTGAGCCCAGCAGGTTGATACTGGGATGGCTGTGAGCATACTACTGCACTCTAGCCTAGGCGACAGAGTGAGACTCCAACTCAAAAAAAATAAAGAGTGTCCTGTTTTGATATCGATGTTTATTTGGTCTGCTATGGTTCTCACAGTCAGCTGATGATTTTGATGCACAATTTGATGAAATTTTGCAACATTTTCATCAGTTCTGCTCATTACTGGTCATCCTGACCTCTCTTCATCAGTGACGCTTTCTCTCCCCTCAGAAAAATGTTTAATCCATTTGTACACTGCCATTTTCTTCATGACATTATCCGTATTAACTTGGACTAATATGTCCCTGATTTCACTTTCACTCTTGCCAAGTTTAACAAGAAATTTAAGGTCTGCTCATTGCTCTAATTCAAGCTTCAACATTCTCACAACAACACACAAAAACATGCAACAACAATAATGAACACCACTCAGCAAACCACCACCACACATCAACAAGAACATAGTTGTGAGACACTGATAGACCAAGGTTATGAAACCAAGGTTATGAAACCTTACCGAGTTGTTTGTAGAGTGCTACCAGAGTAAGTACACAATGGCAACATGAACTTAATTGTCAGCCCTTGTAAAGTATGCATCATTATCCCCATTTTTGAGACAAGATGACAATATTTCAAACCCCTGGTACCAGTTTTCTCTTCAGCCCCAGCCTGGTCCCAGCCCACCACACATTTGCTCTCTGTCAGGCCAGGCTATGACCAGTGTGGTGACTCCAGTCCTGAAGCTGTGGCTCCTACAGCTTTGCCCTGCTTTTGCACCAGCATCTCATAAGAATGTCTTTTCTGGCCAGGCTCGGTGGTTCAGCCTGTAATCCCAGCACTTTGGGAGGCCAAGGCAGGTGGATTGCCTGAGCCCGTGGATTTAAGACCAGCCCGGGCAACTTGGTGAGACCTCATCTCTACAATAAATCAAAAAAATTAGCTGGGCACAGTAACACGTGCCTGTAGTTCCGACTACTTGAAAGGCTGAGGTAGAAGGATTCCCGGAGCCCAGCAGGTTGATGCTGGGGTGGTCATGAGCGTGCCACTGCAATCCAGCCTGGGTGATGGAGTGAGACTCTACTTAAAAAAATGGCCTCAAAAACGCTAGGCCATTGCATGCCTCATGGTCTCTTCCCACACTGCTTCCTCTGCTTCCTTGTCCACCTCCCAAACACCTGCTTACCTTTCAAGACTCCCACACTCCTTGGTACAGCTCCCTCTGTTGCTGCCTGCTTTGCCCTTCCTCCCTGTGCTCAGAATGATTTCCCAGCATGACACCCAAATAAGACATTCAAATGATCTGTGGACATGTCTGTGCCTCCCACCAGATGGTGAACTCGGGGAGAGCAGGAGTGATCTCTGATGTGTTTCCGTTTCTCCAGGGTCTGAGGTAGAACCAGTCACTGAGAAGCTTGTGGAAGGAGAAGAGATGAGAGGAGAGGAGAGGAGAGGGTCTTTTTAGTGTAGAGCCTACTGAGGTATTTGTGGCCTACAGTTGAGATAGATGAGATAGTTCTAGTATATGTCAACTTTGAGAGGGTAAGGGCAAAGCCAGGGAGCTGCCATCCATTGAGGGTATGCTGGAGACAGGAAAGAAGAATGGACTACAATTGGGGATAGTGATGTGAGACGGATGACCCCCCCCGCCGAGCTATGAAGAGTTCCTAACAAGGCTAAAAAGCCTCTGGAAAAATCAGATGCTGACAGCAATAGAGCACAACAGGCAGATGCTGCAGGCCCAAAAGAACCAACCTGTCAGACAAAAGCAGATTTCTTTCTAGGGCCTGGAATCCCCTATAGCTTTCATGGAGAAGAAGACACAGGAGCCCGGTGGGGGGGTGACAGCTTGAGTCACAAAGGCATGAAAGGCAGGAGTGTGGAAGGGAGGCCTGCCCCTGCCCTTTCCTTTCATTCAACTGCACTTAAATAGATGGACACGGCTCAGCCCCAGGGCTGGTAGAGTTGTATCTGGCTCCTAAATGCATAGATGTCCAGATCTGGCAGAGGCCAGAGACTCTAACAAGGCCATCCCCCTGGCCTCCATCCCCTCGGAGGCCCCTCGGTAGATGGGGGTCACATAAGAGGGAGACCAGGCAGTGGGGCTGGCCCAGAAGAGTTTGGCAGGGTGCCAGTAGGCCTGCCTTGGCACAGAGATGTGAGCGCATGGCCGTTGCAACTGGTCTAATTGCTGTCTCATCAGCTCTCCCAGGGGCTTATTCCAGAGCCAAGCAAAGGGAGGTATCTGCTGTGAGACTCAAGGGAGCCTGAGGAGAGGTGGAAGGCCCAGCCCTTTGAAAGGCACTGACAAACCCCAGCATGCCCAGGGCAGAGACTCAAGTCTGGGGGTAGTGGGGGAGAGGGAGGGAGCAAAATAGCCAGGAGGGAAGGGACTAACTTTCCCATCAGCTGCTCTTGGCTTCCCCTCTTGACCCTGTGTCTCCCTCTAGCTAGTATGCTGCATCCCCTCTTCCCAGGGTCCTCACTGGGCTATCTCCACTTTCCCACCTACCCTTGTCACCTCAGACTGCCAGGCTCCTGTCCTACTTTGGCAATTACCCAGGATCTCAAAGTCTTAATTACAAGACGTCAGCGGATACTTTTCCATTCTTAGCTGACCCCTAACCCACATTTGATATTTTTGAGTACCCATACCCCCTGCTTCATGACAACCTCAATTCCCCAATCCTCCTCTACTCTCTGTTCAGACATGGTTTTCCTTTGACTATCCTTTCTCAGTTTCTTTCCCAGGCCCCTCTTCTTCAGCATGCCCCTTAAATGTTGAGTCACCTCACCATAAAATGTTCCCCTGGGCCCTCTCAGCCACTCCTGAGACTTCCATCACCTCTTCTCAGCAAGTGAATTCCATGTTACCACAGCCTGGACCACTCCCCCAAGCTTCAGCCAGTATAGACATTTACCCAGTGGTCATCTCCAAAGGCACTTCAAACCCACCTCACCCCAAAGAGAACTTATCCTACTCCAAGACCACACTTCATTTTGACTTCATTTCTCAAGGAGCAGCCCAACCATCCACCCAGGCTCCCAGCTAGAAACCTTTGCTCCTCCTGCTCCCTCACCCTTCACATCTAATTACCATGACCTGCCAATTTTACCTCTTTAATAGCTCTGGAATCCATCCCAAGCATTCACTCTCTACAAACACAGCCCTGATTCAGGCCTTTATCATTTTTCTGCCACCAGAGTGCGTCCTCCCCTGACCAGCCTCCACACTACAGCCACTCAGACCTTTTTTGCAGACAAATTCGAGCATTAGACTCTCCACTGCCCATGGAGTAGTGTCCAAGTTCCTAAGCCTGGCATCCAAGGTCCTTGGGATCTGGTCCCTGCTCACCTATCCTATCTCCCAACCTTGGAAAGGGCCATGCTTTCCTGTTATGCTCTAGACTGTTGGTCTTCTCTGACATTAGCAAACTTCTACTCACACAGGCAGCTTGGTGGAGTGACTGACAGTGTAGGCTCAGGGGCCTGACTGCCTAGCCAAGAAAATAACTTACCCCTCTTTGTGCCTCAGTTTCCCATCTGTAAAATGGGGAGAAAAGCTGTTATCTTATAAGTTTGTATTTCTCTCATATGGGAGTAAATTAGATCATGCATGTAAAGCACTTAGAACAGCACCTGACACACATCAAGTGCTGTATAAGCATCAGCCATTATTAGTTATATTATTTTCTCTTCAGGGACCAGTGTAGACATTACCATCTCTGTGAAGCCATGTCCTCCTCTGAGACTATGATAAGTGCCCCTCTTCTGGGCCCCTAGAGTTCTGGCTGACTTCTGTCACAACACTTGAGACCGTATGTCTGCTGCTCGACCTTCCTCCCCTCTGCTACTTGATATCAAGGACTGAGGTCTAACCTATCTTTGCACCTCTATCACCTATTATCCATGGCTTTCCATGTGGGCCTTAGACCAGCCTGATAATACTATTATCATCTTCATCTTTGATGAAGAAACTGAGGCTGAGAGGGGTAAAGGTCCCAAGATCGCATAGCTAGATTAGCAAGACGTGGATTTAAATCCAGGCCTGTAGGATTCCAAGCCCCATGATCTATCTACTTTACCTAACTCCTTGGAGGAGTGGGTATCTTGAAATCTTGTCCTAGAAGAAAGGATTAAAGGAACTATTGGATGCTCTGCCTGGAGGAGAGACAACTCAGGAGCAAGGACAATCCCCTCCCACCCATCTGTTTGAAGCCTACTGGTGCTGGTATATGTTTCAATATTGGTGCCAACGCATGTGTTGGACATGTGTGTAGTGAGGTCATGCCAGAATGCTAGGGATGGAAATCTTCATCTCAGAGCCCCTGCCCACACCTATGTAGAGTCCTCCAGAATTTATAAAATGCTTTCCCATCCCATCATTTGATCGGCCTCATGCACCAAGGATAAAGTAGCCAAGGCTCAGACAGGACAGTGACCTGCCACAAGTCCCCCAGCTCAAAAGTGGCAGAGCTGGGACTCCAACATTTCATCAACATATAAAGTTTTCAACAAGCCCCATTTTCTCCCAGCTGGGAGAATGAGAAGACTGAGACCGTGCTGAGGAGGTTATTCCCCAGAGAAATGGGGATGTGAATGCTGGGATGGTTTGGGTGTGGCCCGACTCAGTATTTTCATCTGCAAATGGGAATAACAGTTTAACACTCCCACCTTCACATGGTAGGTATAAATCTCAGATGATATATGTAAGACAACTAGACAAATACCTGGAGTGTGTAAGGACCAAACACATACGACATTGCATCTGGAACTCATGGAGAGCTTGTTTGTAACAGTGACAAAGGTGATTAAGGGAAATCAGCCTGCTGAGAAACAACCAGGCAGAACTAGGTTTTGAAATACTGCCTCTGCCCCTTACCAACTGTAGGGCCTTGAGAAAGTCATATAACCCAGCGATCTCCAACCTTTTTGACAACAAGGACCGGTTTCATAGAAGATGCTTTTTCCATGGATGGGGGAAGCATGTCAGTCAAACCTCACTGCTAATGTTAACCTGTATTTGCAGTCATTCCCCAGCACTAACATCACCATCTCAGCTCCACCCCAGATCATCAGATTCCTCACATACACAGTTCACAATAGGGTTCACCCTCCTTTGAGAATCTAATGCCACCAATCAGACAGGAAGTGGAGCTTAGGCAGTAATTCAAGTGAAGGGGAGTGGCTGTAAAATACAGATGAAACTTTACCTGCTTGCCCACCACTCACCTCCTGCTGTGCAGCCTGGTTCCTAACAGGCCATGGACTGGGGGTTGGGGATCTCTGACATAACCCTTCTGGGTCTTCGTTGCCTCATTTGTAAGATAGAGACAGTCAGGTCTACCTTACAGAATCAATGTGAACATCAAATGTGAGTACATCTGTAAAATGGCTTACAGAGGAGCAGTTACTGATCAATGATATCATTGTTAATTATTATTCTCTCAGATTAGACCATAGAGCACAGTGATAAAGGCTCTGGAGCCATACTACCTGGGTTCCAAACCTAGCTTTTTTACCTACCAGCTATGTGATCCTCAACAAGTCACTTCACTTCTCTGTGCCTTGGTTTCTTCAGCTCAGGGGTGGTTGAGATTAAATGGGTGAATACATGTAAAATGCTCCTGGCAGAGTACATGTTCTGTGAGTGTTGGTGAGTATTGCTATTATCAAAGGCCTGAGAGGCATGAAAGAGTACCCCTCTTCTCCCAAGGCATCATGTCTCCTTCATGAACAAAGGCATTAGCTGAGGCCAGTTGGAAAGATTTGGAAAGATTCACAGGGCTCCTTTCATTCAGTTTCCAAAAGGCATAAAATGACCCCTCCAGAGCTGGCCCTGCTTGTAGGGATTGCCTGCAAGCCTGACTTCAGCCAAGACGTCCTAGGATCTCTCCCAGATTCAGTCAGAACTGTCCAGAGCCATAGCAGAGAGCTTCCTTGGGCTTTGAGAGCTCAGAACCTATTACCTGCTCTCTCTCTCCCTCCCCGGGATGCCAGGGGTAAGAGTTCAGGAATGAACCCACCTTTCACACACTCAACTGGACCCCGTGGCTGTGGGCTGCAGAGGCTGGGCTTCTTGGGCCCAGCAGCAATAGGATAGCAGGGCAGGCAGGGTTGAGGGCCAGCGCCTGGGGTCCAGACCCAGACGGTGGAGGGCCTGCAGTGCCCGCTTAAGTTCCTGTTCTGGCTCCATTTACAGCAGGCTTCCTTGAGTAACGGTGCATTTTCCCAGGTGCCTGCACTAGGCTTTCATAGCTTCTCCAACCACGTGGGTCCAGGTAGGCAGGCCTTCAGGAACCTGGAAGGAAGCAGGAGCCCAAGTCCTGCCCCATTTGGATCAGTGATCGAACAGGCCCTGGCCTGGGCTTTCACACAAGAAGTTCCAGTCTCCTGTAAATGACTCTCCCCTTCCCCTTCCCCTTCCCTCTTCCCAGTCCAGCCCGGCCCCGCCCCGCCCCCAGTGCCTCCTGGAGGGAAATCAGGAGAAGCCGAGGAATTGTTTGTAATTAGTGTGTTTTTAAAGGCTTTTCCACGAGTCTTTAGCAGATTTCGGGGAAAGGCAGCCTGCCAGGGAGCGCTGAAATGGAAATCCTGTGTTCTAGCCGGGACCCTCTTGGAAGGCGATTCTTCCCAGAGAAAAGGCCAGAAGCTCCGCCCCACCCCGGTTCCCGTGCGCCATTTGTGGTCATGGCGGGATCCGCGATGTGGGATGGCATTCCTGCCCACGGGCCTCAGCTCTGCCTCGGGACTCCGCTGTTTAGCCCCCACATGAAAGGCCGCACCCGTTCACCTTCCCCCACGATTCCTTCCCCTCATAACCCCACTCAGAGATGCTCCTTTCTCCCAATTTCCCCAAACGGGAGGCACTGGCCCTGGAACATGGCACATCCAGAGCTACCTCCTCCCAAGTTACCCAAAGTCACGTGTACAAGCAGCAAATCTAAGAACAGTCCCTCCAGGGTGAACAGCATTTTATAGTTTGCAATGCCTTTGCACAGCCACCAGACCAGTTGGTCCTCATAGCAACCCGGTAAGGAGGTACTGGTTGTTATTATCAGTTCACAAGTGGGGATAGGGGAGGGGGATGACTTGCTGGAGGTTCCTTGGCTAGCAACAAAACAGAGCTGGGCCTAACCTGAGGTCTCTAGGATGCCTTCTTCCACCCCCCACCCCAGGCTGCCTCTCCCACAGGCTGGCTGACACGCAGGCAGGACTGTTCTTCTGGTGCAATCCCTAGGCCTTGTGGTCTGGGATCATTTCCTGTGGCCTGAAGTACTTATTTGCAAGTTGTGAGGACTGCCCTGTTTCTGGAAGCCTTGCTGAATGCTTCCAGCTGGGAATTTAACCTTCTAAGACCCAGCTGCGGATCTTGAGCGCTCTCTTCATTCCCTCCCATTTTTCTCGAACCCCGGAGGGTGTACGGGTGGGGAAAAATGGAGGAGTACTGGACTGGGATCCAGAAGACCTGGCCTGGCCCTGGCTCTGCCACCCACTTGCTCTGTGACCTTGGGCAAGTCCCTTTACCTCCCTGACTGCAAATCAAGTCTTAGAATGTGTGCTTCTCTGCCTGAGTTTGCAAGTCCAGCCTCTTGTTTTCACTGGAATATGAATGGAACTGACCTCTGGCTCTGCAGCTCCTCCACAGCTCAAGGTCTTGTGAGAACCTTGGAATTGTTGCACGTGAGAACCTTGGAATTGTTGCACGTGAGAGCTGGCTAGGAAGGCCCTTAGGGATTGTGAAAACCAGTGCCCCCTGCCTGGCTTCTCCAGCATTATACAGATGGGCAAACTGAGGCAAAGGAACAGAGAGTGACTTGGCCAAGGTCATCTAGGAAAGCTAGTGGTAAAGTCAGGATTAAAAATTAGTTCAGCAAGGGCAGGGTGGGAGAATTTAGCTTCCTATAATTTTCCACCAATCCCCTAAACCATTCCTGATACAGTACAATAATAATAATAATAATAATAAATGCATGTTTAAATTCCTGCGTAAAGTGTGATAAAAGTACCTTCTGAAAACTTTGCTCTTTTTATGCGTAACACACATCCTCTGAGCACATACAGTATTTGCTCTGTGAATACAGCTTCAGGGGACCGGCAGCCTTCCAGACCGCTGCTGCCCTCGAGGCCCTCCTATAGGGAAACACTGGTACTGTCGCAGGCTTGGGCGCCTTGTGCTCTTCCCAGCAGCCTCCTCTTTACTTTTGGGAACACACAGTACCCTGAGGTAACTCCTCTCAGTCCAGGGCTGATGTCCTGGGTCTCCTGCTCCCACTCCTGTTTAGGGGAGTTTTCTCAGACACAGCCCCACTTTCCTCCACCTCTACCCTTACACTGATTCTAGGAAGACAGAAAACACAAGGAGGAGAATCTGGGGCTTATAAAAGAGTAAAGGAAGTTTCTTGGATATTTCAGAGGTGCCTCTGCCTGCCTTTCCCTCGTGTCCGCCTTCATAGAGGAAGCATTTCTGAGCCTGTCCTGGTACACAATATCAAGGAATTAGAGCTGCAGCAAGCCCTTAGTGATTTCCAATTCAACCCTCTTGGGTTACAGATGGAGAAATTGAGGCCCCAAAAGACAGCAGGGACTTAGAAACCTGGCAGCAGGCTGGGCGCGGTGGCTCAGCCTGTAATCCCAGCACTTTGGGAGGCCGAGGCTAGAGGATTGCCTGAGCCTGGGGTTTCGAGACCAGCCTGGGCAACTTGGTGAGACTTCGTCTCTACAGTAAATCACAAAAATTAGCCAGGCATGGTGGCGTGCATCTGTAGTTCCAGTTACTTGGAAGGCTGAGGTGGAAGGATCACCTAAGCCTAGCAGGTTGAGGCTACAGTGGCTGTGAGTGTGCCACTGCACTCCAGCCTGGGCAATAGGAGTGAGGCTCCAACATACACACACAAAAAAGAAAGAAACCTGGCAGCAGAGCAAGGATCAGAAACCTCTTCAGCCTCCAAAGCCAATATTTTGTTTCCCCCTCCCCCGTACCCTTCTGCCTCCTGTGTACACGTGCAGGCTCACCCGTGTGTGTGCTAATGCAAGTTGATGGCTGCTGGGAGCGTCACACATGGAGCCACACACCGGCCCATTCACTCTGACACATACCCCAGCTGGCTGTCCCTAGACACGCACTCTACTATCACCACTCACCAGCACCTATCCACCCCACCCCCTCTACCACCATCCCCTCACTGTCCTTGCACAAGTGCACCCACACTGATCCACAGATCCCACTCTGCTGGCTGCCCAGGGTCTCCCTTTGTTGATATGACTGCTCACAGCTATGCAGAGAAGGTACTGGGGATGGGGGGACAGGGAAGGTTGTGTGTCACAGAGTTGGGTCGGTGAGGGGGGGCGAGGGGGGGTTGTTTGAAGGTAGACTGGATCCAGAAGGCTCAAACTGGGAAGCCTGGGGCCCAGCCACAGCTTGGATACAGCAAAGTAAAGAGAGGTCTCTCTAGTGTTTGGAGAGAGAAAAGGAGAAAGAAGGAGATCAGGGCCAAATAGCCTAAGCAGCGTAAGCTCAGGAGTGGAGGGCCTGGAGGACTGCTCTGACAGAAATGGGCCAAGGTTTTGGGAGAGTAGCCTGGCAGCCATGCAGAAAGTGTCAGCTCAGGGACCACTGGACATTAGCCTAGGCTGGAGGTAGGGGAGGGATGAAAGTGGGGGGCAGCCTCTCTAGAGCTTGGGGGAGAAGTTGCTGAACTGGGAGGAGGCCAGGCAGAGGTCACTGAATAGAGAGATAGGAGGATGATAAATCTCTTGAGCTGAATGAGGTTGGACAGCACCTGATACCCTGTGGGTGCCAATCCTTGGTTATTAGATAAATGAGGGAATGAGCTCTGTCATTCTTTACCACTGTGATGGAACCTGGGCCTGAGCCCACCACACAGCTAAGGCTGACTCAGTGTGGCTGGGTGCATGGAGAAGGGTTAAAAAGATAGCAGACCTGAGAAAAGAAACTGAGTCCTTGGGCAATACTAGTGGTACCCAGGAAGCCTGGTGCAGTAGGAGACAGCAGGTGGGCCCCTGGGTCATCATCAGCTAGAGCTAGCAGTTCTCCTCCCGGCCATCTAATTTTACTTCTCCCCTGCTCTACCCTAGATGAGGAAGCTGGGAATGAACTTTCCAAGATAGCTGCAGTCCCCTAGTGGCAGGGCTCAGCCCGGAGTTTGCTTTCCTCACCTGGTTGAGGCAGCCTGCTGTTTCCCCTAGCTGCCCTTTCTCCACTGCTTCTCAGACCTGAGGTCTGCAGAGGGAGGCTTGGGAGCCTTGACCCAATGGCTTGTGGGTCTGGGAGATAAATGAGGAAACCAGAAAGAGCAGAGAAAGCATAAAGAAAGAGGAAAGACGTGCTACTCTGAGAGAGCAAAGGAGAGGCCTGTTGGCATGAACAGAGGTAGCTTATCTCAGAGAGGAATGTTTGTCACAGCCCTCTTCTGCCATTCTGATGCTACTGAGGTCAAGCCAGTCACCCTTGCTCTCAAAAACTCCACAGGGCAAAGTCTGTGTTCACCACACACCATACCCATGTGCATGCACACACACACACCCTGACACACATACAGAGCCTCAGGGTATGCCCCATTGTGGGACAGAGACAATGGTTATAAAGACAGTCTCATCCCTCCACCTCACAGCAGGGCCTGGCATTGTAGTTAGAAGGGAAGTGCTGGGTGGCTTAGGGGACAAAGGCCCTTGGATTCCACACACCACCGATGGATATTTTTCTTGTTAACACACAATGCTGCTTGCATAACTGGAACTGGCTAGACACTGTGAGAAACGTTTGGACTTGAGAAAAAGCAGGAGGAGGAATAAGCAGCCACAAAGCCCCAGGGTCCCAGGGGCTGCTTTCCTGAGGATGTCCTGCTCCCCTCATCCTCCCACATTCCCATGAATGGGGTCTGGAAAGCAGGCTGTGAGGATGGAGTGAACGAGTCCTCTCTCCGCCAGCCCAGATGGTCCACTGGGCATGCAGCTTCTCCATGGCCCCTCATCTTTTTGCTCAGCTAGCCTAGCACTATTTTCTGGGCCTGGCTTCTGGTCAGATCCAATTCTTAGGCTGGGTCCAGGCTGGGAGAGCAGAGGTTGGACAACTGTCAGGGCCTGAGCTTATTAGGTCTACATAGTGAAGTTGGTTGGTTCTATTCAACCCTGGCCCTCATCTTAGACCTAATTCCGCAATAAAGAGATTCCTGAGCTGGTAAGCAGTGGTTTAAGGACCTGGAAAAGATGTGGCATAAATGATCAAAGAAAATTAATTTGATCAAATGGTTTGGGAAAGCTCCTTTGGCCAAAATGTGGCCAACTCCTTGGTCTCTTGGCTGGCCCCCTTAGCACTGTAAAATGTATAGTATAGGCATTATCTTTAAGCAGAGGGCCAGGATGAAAGGATCAGGGGAAATGTGCCCAGATGCTTTAACCCACATGCACAAGATGCCCATCGGCATGTAAGTGTAGGTGTGCAGGGCCAATAAGCAAAGATGGCGTGCTGCTCTTCTTCATTGGCCCAGGGCCAAGCCATATGAAGACCACTTTTTTATTGGTTTCCTGGAGTGAACAGACCCTATAGTAAATGGCCCTCAGATATCCCAAATCCTTCCACTCTAGGATTTGGGGAGGGTCAGAAACATTGCATCCCCTGGTCCTTGCTGCCCAGTTCTTCTGCAGACAGAACTTCTAGTCGCCACACCCTTAATCCTTTTCTGGAGGCACAACTTCCTAGAACTTCATTTTCTTCATGCCCACCTCTGCCTTTCCCATCCTCAAAAAACTCCCACCACTTTTGGGGGGTTGGGACTCCTTGAAAAGAGCCCATTCTAGCTCCAGATCATCCTATTCCAATTCTCCCTCTGCCTGCCCCCCTGGAAAATGGGTAAGGGGGATCTGGTGACTGGCACCCCTGGGTCCTTAAATGAGAAGCATGTTTGTTTATAGCCAGATGAAATTCATCCCTACTCCCACCGCCTTCCCCTGGCCACGTCTGTGTATACGTCTCAGAAGTTCCTGCCACGGCCTCTGCACCAAACAGGCTGGGGCGGTGGGGTCCCCTCCTCCCACTTCTCCCAACCTTCCCACCCCTGGATTCCCGAGAGGCGGGGCTGAGGCAGCTGCCACATTCAGCGTGGCAGAGCCGCTAGCTCAGTACAAATCAGAAACACATTGGAGGCAGGCAGGCCGGGCGGGGAGCAGACAGGCCAGGGCTGGGGCCCATTAAGGCCGGAGCCCGGCTGCGCTGTTTACCGTCTCAGCACAAGGTTTCAGGTTTGCCTCCTGATTGTTTGTTTCAGAGATGAGAAAAGCCAAGAAGGCAGCTGACAAGGACCATGGGGGGCATGATGGGGCGGCGGCAAGGAGGCCCTGCCTCTCACAGGTTCTCCCCACCCTGGAACTCATGAAGTGTAGAAGAAGCAAGCTGCCTCATTTCCCTACCCCCACCCCCAAATTCCAAACAGATGTGCAGTCAGATTCTTCCTCTCCTTGCTTGGGGGAAACAAAAGAAATTTAAAATGGGACCCTAGAGACACTACTTTCAGAAGAACCCTAATATGAAGAAGGGATGAAAGGGAGACACAAGAAGGACTTCTGGAGGTGCAGGTGAAATGGGAGAGGTAAGGGGGATGGCTCACCCTTTCCCCAAAAGACAAGTTCCTAAAGATTCCTATCTGGGGTTGGACCGCTGCAGGGAGGAGGTGCTGCCTGGAAGGATGATTGCTCTGGGAGATCCCACTGAGTCTCAGATGTAAAGGATTCAAAGATGTCTGCAAAGGAATCAAGTCTATATATCTTGATTCAGTGAGTCCTGACTTAATCAGGGCTAGCAGTTAGGGATCCTGGAGCCCAGCCCCAACAGAGACTCTGAGGCCCAAAGAGGGTAAGGCATTGCTCTAGGTAGCAGAGCAGATCAGGCTTTGGACAAAATCTAAACCGGAGGCCTTCTGGCTTCTAGTCCATTTTGCGCTGCCCCCCTTGCTCAAATGTTCTGATTTTATAGGAAAGCAGATGCCTTGCCTCTCTCGTTCAATCTCACCCCAGCTCAAACCTAGGGCCTGGGCGTTCTCTTCCAGGTGATCTCTGCAAAGTCTGCAAGTTCTCTCCGGATTTGCTCTGCAACCACGGCTCTCTATGAGGGGGTTTCAACTAGTACCTCCCCACCCAGGTCAAACCCAAACACCCACAGCTGGTTGTGTGGCCAAATGGTGAGCACCTGGGTTTAGGTGACTGGGCCAGTGACTTGGTTTGTGGCAGCAGAGCTTCCAGCCTGACACTAGCTATGCCTTCCCCAGTTTCTACCCAGCTCCTCCGTCCTCTCAGATCTGCCCACCTCCTTGCCAAGTGTGCTGTAACTCTGGTCTCCATCCATGCCCACCAGAGGCCAGGCTGAGAGAGCAGAGACCCTCTGGTCTAGCATGCAGCAGACCCCAGGGCTGTCTCTGGATGCTATTTGGGTTCCCTGAGGGGCCTGGCAGGAGATGATTCCCACAACACATACATGCTTGCACATGTACTTTGTGTGTGTACACACATGCATTGTTTCCAGAAGCATCTGGTGACGGTTGCTCTGCTACTTTGGCCTAAGGGGCTGGCCAAGCCTCACCCAGCCTTGCAATAACCCATGGCCCATTGTCTATTCAAAGTACTTGCCCCAGGGGGCTTTGGAAACTTCTTACTGTGTTGGTGTCCATGCCAACGCTACTAAGGATCAATGCTAAGGAACAAGCTTGGGGAGATGGTGGCCAGAGAGAAATTAGTTTATCTTTCAGTGTCTCCTCACTCTCTTTCTCTCCCTCTCCCCACTCTCTCTTCCTTTCTCCTTTCTCTCCC
>NW_007246525.1:368653-387785 GCF_000164805.1 Carlito syrichta
ACACACACACACGTACACGTGCACGCACATGCACAAACATCCTCCTCATTCCTCTCTCCCCCTCCCTCCCCATCTCTCTTTTTTCTTGCAGTAAATTCCAAACAGATGGGCAAGTCTTCTCCCCACCCTCCCCACCACTCCTTAAATTGAGAGGGAATATCAGCCATGGGGGAACCAGAAATCACTCCCTTCCTCAGGCTGGATCATCCCAGCCTCTCTGGGCCTCCTCTTTTAATGTCTCATACCTCACTGGATTAGGCCAGATATTAAAAAGTATTTCCTTAGCCCTTTTTGTTCTGCATCTACTATTGACACTTGTGCTTTCCTCTCTGTGGGGCCTCAAACATGGTGGGGTGGAAGAGGAGTGGGGGTGGGGGGAGAACACACTTTCTAGGACTCAGTTATCTGAAGGGCCAGACCCAGGCTGCAACCCCATTATCATGGGGGAAGAAAAGCTAAACTCCTGGGCATGACTCAGAATATCAATGGGGTGTCCTGTCTGCCTATACAAGCTCTCTAAGCCTAGAGACAAACACAAACAGAGATGGCAGCATTTGGAACAGTCAAGTGCTGCTTCTTGCTTTGCAGCAAGAGCTGAGTCTTGTTATTTGAGCTATAAACAGAAGGATTTATACGTCTCCATGTGATTTTCCCTCTTACTGCCAAGGAGCAGAATCCCTATGCATAGGCAGGACTGGGACAAAGCCTCTCACATCTAGAGATGCTCCCAGAAAGAGAAGTGGGGACCAAGTTAGGCTGAGCTGCCTGGTTTCCTGGGCCTGAAGCCTCTCGTACCCACAGCTTCAGGGTCAACATTACCTGCAACTGGTTTCACACCAACTTGTGCCTCTGCCCAGAGGTACACCCCAGATCCAACAGCTTGCCCGCAAGTCCATCAGCCTGGGCCCATTGTAGGTCTATAGAAGGACGCCATAAGAGGGGCACAGTAACTGCTTGCTTCCCTGACAAGTAATAATAATAATAATAACCAACACCTTTGAAAGTTTATTATGTGCCAGGCACTGTTCCAAGAGCTTTACACGTATCTTACGATGGATGCAGGCATTCTTATTACTGCATTACTCTCATTTGACAAATAAGGAACCTGAAGCACAGAGAGGTTGAGTAACTTGTCCAAGGTCACACAGCTAGCATGTATAAGAACTGAGATTCAGCCCAGTATAGAGATTATGCCCTCAAGCATATAATCACTGCCTTCCAGGGCTGCTGCCCGGTCTTCCCAGTCTTCCCAGGATTACAGTCAAGCCTCCAAACCCCATGCCCTGTGACTAGCTTCTACTGGCTGCCTGCTAGAGTCTCCTTACCAGATACTACCCACCTGCCTGACACCTGTCTAGCTCTTGATCTTGGGCTCGCTGAACCTCCTGCATCTGTGTGCCAAGCTGGGCCTTGGTTTCTTTCCATCTACTGGGATCTTTCCCCATTACCCTGCCCTGCTCTGTCTAGGACATCTCTTCAGAACTGACAACCTTGTTACTTCAGCTGAAGATTTAGCAGAGAGCTGTTCAATAAAAATATGTGAGCCACATAAGGAATTTTCTTGTAGCTAAGTGCAAAAAATTTTTTTAAAGGTGAAATTAATTTTAGTAATATATTTTATTTCACTCAATATATCCAAACTATTATTTCAACGTGTAAGCGATATAAAAATTATTAATGAGCTGTCTTATTTTCTTTTTTCCACACTAAGTCTTCAAATTTTAGTGTGTATTTCCACTTTCAGCACATATCATTTCCAACTGGGCACGTGTCAAATGCTGAATGGCCACAGGTGGCTAGTGGCAAATGTATTGATCAGCACAGCTCTAGAGGCAGAGTTTGGACTCAGAGGGGCCCAGAGTACAGAAGATAACTAAAATAATGTGGAGGGCAGGCACGGTGGCTCACACCTATAATCCCAGCACTTTGGGAGGCCGAGGTGAGAGGACTGCCTGAGCCCACAGGTTCAAGACCAGCCTGGGTAGCTTGCCAAGACCTCATCTTTGCAATTAAAAAAAAAAAAAAATAGCCGGGCATGGTGGTGTATGCCTATAGTTCCAGCTACTTGGAAGGCTAAGGTGGAAGGATCAGCTGAATCCAGTAGGTCAAGGCTGTGGTGTCTGTGAGCGTGCCACTGCCCTCCAGCCTGGGAGACAGAGTGAGACTCTGACTCAAAGATAAAAAAAGATAATGCAGATGGGACTGTGCACTGTGCAAGGAAGGCAGGAAAGATGTTGACTTGGGAGTTAAGAGACCTAGGTCTTACTCTCCATGCTGCTAAGTTACTAGAGAGCTTGGATAAATAAATCCCTCACCTTCTCTAGATATCACAATCATATTACAACAAGAGGATTGGCCCTTCCAACTTGAACATTCTACTAATACCACCCCTTGTCTCCTCACAATCCAGGATATCTAGTTATTAGTTATTAGAGCAATCCAGAAAGTGATGCCTTACCCAAGAAGCTAATGAGCACCATCAGAGCCCTATTTCTCCAGACCGTAAAACTGTGGCCTCTACTGCCTCTTCTGGGAATCTCCCTGGCTGTGTGGACCTTGGTTCTTCATTCCACATGACCAGTGGATGCTGAAACTTGACCTTGGACTGTCACAGACAGACACCTAAATCTGTGGAGAGTCAGGCCATCTCCCTACTAACAGAAGCAGTTTTAGCAGACATGAGCCCAGCAGTACACCAGGCAGTCAATTCTCCCCTTTTTGAGAACCACACTGGTTCAATGTTTCTCAATCTTCATTCATGCACATTTGCCTCCATGTTCTGTGTATCCCACATCAACCAAAAAGGTTTTGATACAAGCTTGACTATCTGGGAAATAAAATAGGTATCTTGACTCTGCTTCTACAAACTACTCGTGCCCTTAAGAATTCTGTAAGCCACCACCACCATATTGCTACCTTATGGCCCAGCTCAGAGTCACTGGCCTAAACAAAAAACTTTTTTCCATTAGAGAAGTGTTTTTACTAGGGTTCTAATCCTGAGATTTGAGGAGATAAGGGAGTTTTCAAGTAATTTAGGCTAGTTAGAATCCAGTTGGAGCAATATTGGCCTATTAGAAGTATTCTTCTAAAGAAAATATAGCCTCCTTAAAGTTATATAGGAGCAAAGTCACCTTCTTATCACAAAGGTCAAGTGTTGCTGTAGAGTTAAATAGGTATTCTACTTTTAGGTCATAAAAATATATTTTTTTCCTTTGGTGATTCAAGGCTTTATTTATGAAGGTGGGTGGGATGGGCCCAAGTGAGTGTCTATAGGGGTAAAATCTTGCAAATGTGTACCAGGACACAGAAAAATAGATATTTTGTTTGGACATAACCCCTAAGAGAATTTAAAAAACTTAGTTTCAGCTTTTGGCTATGGTTTCATGGGCAGGTTTCTTCCCTTCTATGAGCCTTGGCGCCCCCATCTGTAAGGGGGGGACCATCAGAGCCTGCCCTACTGAACCCCAGAGTGATTATGAGGGAGGGCCACCTGAGATAACTACTATGCAAACAGACTGTGTAGACATCAAAATGTTGAGCACATGTGAAGGGTTATCTCCCCACCCAGAGGAAAACAGGGGTACAAACATGGAGCTCATCTTGTCCTCTGCATGTTCAGTATCAATGCAGAGACTCAGAAAATGTTTTGTCTATTATGATCCGGGGGTAGATTGGGCACTGGAAAGCAACTGGAGCACAGGACCAGGGAGAGGCATTGCTGAATCAGAGGTGAAGCAGGAAGAGGCAAAGGGTGTAAAGATGTTGAATACGATCTTGAACAGAGTTAATGATATTAATTTTTAGGACAAATAGTCTATAGCATTCCACCTTTTGAGAAAACACTTGTGCAAATATTAATCTTTACAGCAACTCTGGGAAATGAAAACTATTATTATCTTAATTTTACTACTGAGGCCCAGAGAGTGTAAGTCACTTATCCAAAACCACACAGCTAGTAAATAGTAGAGCCAGGAATGGAATTCTAGGCTACCTGATAACAAAGCTATCCTCTGCTCACGCCATGTTGCCCCTGACCACAGGAGAATTGTGAAGAAGCACGTAATAATGCCAGCAGACTCACGTGGTGCTGTCCAGCCACTGTTCTACATTCTTTATGCATATTAACTCATTTAATGCTCTATACAACTCTGTGAGGTAAGTACCACTATTATCCTCCTCATTGTATAGAGAACACTGAGCCTTGGAGATGTTAAGTCACTTATCTAAGGCCACCCAGCTGCTGAGAGGCAGAGCTGAGATATGAAGCTGGCCAGCTGACTCCGGAGCCTTTGACTATCTTTTCCTGCTGTTTTTGTCCCTGCTGTGTTGCCCAGCCTGTTGTGGCCTGAAGTAAGCCCCTCCGTGAGTGGCAGCAGGGTAACTACCCAGGACGTCCTCTGCAAGCTGGATCTGGCATTTCTTCCCCAGGAGTAGCATGCCACCATGCCCACCTTTTAAGAGAGCCCAGCCAAGCAGAAGCAAGCTCAGTCTGACAGAGAGGCAAGGTGGTGTAGTAGAAAGAATGTGGCCTCTGGCATCAGGCAAACCTGAGTTGAAATTTTGGCTCTGGAAATTCCTTCCTGACCTTGGACAACTCACCGAACTTCTCTGGATGTCAGTGTCCCACACCGCTAAGGTCTGTTGTGAGAAGTAAATGAAATGGCTATATAGAAAAGTGAATTATATACTCTAAAGTGCTCTTGAAGGTTAGTCGTAATTGTTAGCTGTTCTATAGGGCTAAGTTCCTTGGTCCAGGCAGGGCCTAAGCGGCGACGAAGAGAAGTGGGCTTTAGAAATGCTAATACCGTGCGTGAGTGACAGTCCGAGGACAATGGAGGAGAGCGCCATGAATGGGGCGGCAGCGGCCTGGGAGCCGGGCTTCCCACGTGGGAGCCGAGTGAAGGAGGGGCGGGAGGGGAGAGGCTGGTCCCAGCAAAGGGGCTCTGAGTCTGGGCTAATTGGAAGGGGCTGGAGCTCCGGGGCAGGAACGGGGAGGGGATTACTTGCGGAGCGGCCGCAAGGGGGCGGAGCTCCGAGGAGGCGCGGGGGTGGGGTGGGGTGCCAGAGGAGCCCTGGGCGTAGGGCCAGGGCATGCAGACTCGCTGACCTGGAGGCCCAGAGAAAAACCGCGGAGAAGCTGGGAAAGAAGGACCTGTAGCTGGGCCGGCTGGGGCGGGAACTGAGTAGGGGGTTCTGGGATGGGCAACTCTAGACCCAAGCCTCTCGGGAGGTAGGAAAGACATGGTAGCTAGTTTCCTGACCCCCTTGGGGTGCCCTGGGAATCAGCCTCCGCAGTGCCAGTACGCAGTGAGGGCAGAGTGTGTGTGAGAGATGGCCGGAAGGCGGGGAAGGCAGGAACTGGATTCCTAACCTTGTCCTCTTCTCCTCTCCTCACCCCATCTCTTCCCTCTCTTCCTTTTCCCTCGGCCCTCTCCCTTTGCCCTCCCCTCCTCCCCTACCATGAAGGCTGTTTTTGTTCCTCCTCCTGGCCTAGCCCCTGAGGTGTGCAAACAGGAAGGACCTCTCCCTCGGCAGTGAGTAAGGAGGGAAAAATGAGGTGTTGAAAAGATGACAAGTCGCCCTGTCAGAACTCACCTTGGCAGGGAGCAGGCGGCAGAGGCCGGCGGGTGGTGGGGGGGAGGTCGGCCCTGGAAGCCAGCCTATATGTGCCCAGAGCCAGGCAAGCTGATCCTCAACAAGCAGGCACTGTGTATGCGTTTGTTTGGTTTAGAAAACTCTAGCCCCCTCCCATTCCCACCATCAAAGATTCCTTACTTTCCTTCCCAGTAGGAAGAGTAAAGGCCACTGGGCCAGCGGTTTAGTGTGTGACTGAAGGGGGAGGGACAAGGGGGGGGCGGGGCAGGGGGCCCAAATCAAATTCCTCTTCTAAACTCCAAGCCTTGGATCCCACAACCCCCTGGACATCCCTTGCATGTTTCCAAGGCACCTCACACTTGACACATCCTAAGCTGAATTCATCAGTGCTGCTCTCCCCACTCCTGCATTCAGTCCCTCTTTAGGACTCCTATCTCAGTAAATGACCTCATTCTTCAGTAACACAAGCAAAAATCTTGGGAGTCATCCAAGACTTCCTCATATCCCCAGTTGAATCAATCTCCCAATCTGGTAATTTCTCCTTCTTAATTCTCAAATCTGTCTCATCTCTCCCTCCCCATGGTCATCACCCTATTTTAGTTTGTTTCATTAATTCACTCATTCAACAACTATTTACTAGGCACCTACCATATGCCAGGCACTGTGCTAGCCACTGAGGATGTTACAGTGAATGAACCCACCTGGTTCATGCTCTCATATTTTGTGTCAGGCATGGCTGGGCTCACTACAGTGGGATGGGGCCAACAGGACTGGCCAGAACACAGTGGTTAAAAGTAGTGATTCTGGAGCCCGCCTAACTGAGTTTGGATTCTGACTCTACCACTTAGAAAGGTGTGGCCTTGGGCAAGTCACTTAATCTCCCTGTGCCTCAGGTTTCTTATGTGGAAAATGGGGGTGATAGCACCTACTTCATAGGGCTCATCACAGAATTGAATACGTTGATATTTTTAAGTGCCAGCTAGCACAGTGTTCTGTTAGCATTGTTAATTTTATTATTGTAAATATGGAGTAAGGCAGGGCCTGATGATAAACCAAGTTACAGGAGCCCAGCAGGAGGCCTGCATGGGAGGCAGTGGGTTGGATTGCAAGAATATGGCAGCAGGTGCTTGCAATGGTCTGGTCAAGAAGTCAGCATGGGGAAATCCAACCGGGTCCTAATTAGCTAGCTAGCAGAGGCCTACAATAGGACATCCAAACATAGCATCCAGAAATCCAAAGGATAGGAAGCGAAGGGTAACATAGTTACTATCAGAAAGGCTAGAGTAGCTCCAGGTGTTTCCTATCTGTGTGACCCTGAGCAGGTCATTTCCCCTTCTGAGCCTCAGTTTCCTAAGGATAGCAGTTAGCAGGCGTCGAGAGCTTAATATGTGTCAGGCACTATTTTATGCAGTTTACCTGCTCCCTGCAAAGGAGCTACTATTATTTAATTCCCATTTTTCAGATGAGAAAACTAAGGCACAGAGCAAGTGAAATGCAGAATAGGGACCTGAAGTGACGCCCAGTAGAGCTGTTGTGAAAATTCCATGATACTTTGGGAGGTGTTTAGCAGGTTGGCAGGCTGCCCAGGGGACTACCTCCAGACTGTGGGCTCCAGCCACTGGGCTGAGGCTACAAAGGCTGCACCAGCAAGACGAAGCCTGAGCCTCAGGCATCAAACAGGAGCTGAGGCAGCACCAGCAACTCCAGGGACAGGCCAGAATTCCTCTGATCAGAAGCAGGGCTCAAAATCAAGCCTGGGTTAATGGCCAAGGGCACTCAAACCCATAAGACTATTTGAGGGCAGAGATGATTTTAGTCACTTCTGGATTCCCCAGTGCTTTACAGAAGGAAGTGCTTCAGAAATATAGGAAGGAAATGGCATTTACAGAGTGTCTCCTATGTACGGCCACTGCCTTAGTCCCTTATATTCCCTTCACAGCAGTCCCATGAGGTTACTGTCCACATTTGACTGATAAGGAAACTGAGGCTCGCAGAGGTGAAGTGACTCCCTCAAAGCCCAGACATAGTAAATAGTCAAGTGACTCTTTGAACCCAGAGAAGAGGAAAAAACCAAAATGACAAGGAGCCCCTCCTATTCATGGCAGGGGAGGAGGGTATATTCTAACACCCCAATTAGACACTTTTCTGGTGACCATGGCCCTACCACCTTTGCCTCATGCTCTCCATGAGGACAGTGGACAAGCTCCATCTCTGCAGAATCAATACAGGATCGGATTTGCACATATGTCTCTAGCCTTCACTGATAACCCCTGGGGACTGTGCCATAGAAGTCCCCACCCTCACTGGCCATAAAATCTGGTGCTGAGACTTTTCCACTGGTGACTAAAGAAACCAGCAGGAACTTTGGACTCCCACAACCCCAGATGAGATCTCAGGTCAGCTACTCTCCTAGCCTGGAGTATCCTGGGGCAAGCCTTGGGCCTTTTTTTTTTTTTTTTAAGTTGTAGTCTCACTCTATCATCCAGACTGGAGTGCAGTGGTCGCTCCCGGCCACCGCAGCCTCGACCTGCTGGGCTCCGGCAATCCTTCTGCCTCAGCCTTCCAAGTAGCTGGAACTACAGGCACGTGCTACCACGCCCGGCTAATTTTTTGATTTATTGTAGAGATGAGGTCTCACCAAGTTGCCCAGGCGGGTCTCGAACCCGCGGGCTCAGGCAGTCCACTCACCTCAGCCTTCCAAAGCGCAGGATTACAGGCTGAGCCACCGAGCCCAGCTGCCTTGGCCCAGTGCCCAACCTGGGAGGGAGGAGTCAATGTGTCAGCCATGTCTAATCAGGCGGGGCCTCATGACACAGAAGCTCCTTCATCTAGGCTTGAGGAGGGGTCAGACTGGGGCCCTGGGAGGGGCCAGAGGAGACATAGAGCCCATCCAGCCTGAACCAGCCCACATTCCTCAGCGGGGCCTAGATGGGGTAGGCACGCTTAACAGGAAGCCAAGCCCTTCACCAAAAGGGGCTTAGCCACCATCTGTGCATGCAGACAGTGGTGAGTAAAGGGCCTCGGCCAAGCAGAGTCAATTGCACAGAAAAAAATAGCAAACATTTTGCTTCCTCCTTCTCCCCCATCTTGCAGCACTCTACTTCCAAAGAGAATGTTGGACTCCTGCTAAGTATTTTTCTCCAGACCGGGGCCAGACATCCGGAGTCAGCCTTGCTAAGTTGCTGAAGAGAGAACGATGGGGCGGGGGGGATTCTTTCCACCCATAGAGTAGTCATCTTTTTTTCCTCCCCTTCTGAGCCTTGGGCTCCTGCTGCTCCAGACCAGGGGGAAAAAAAGAGCTAGGAGAAATAATAACAACAATCCCCTTAAACTCATGTAGCATCTTCTGTCCATCCATTATTTCATTTGCTGATTCCAACCACCCTATGGGATAGGGATTCTTTGGTCCCATTTTATAAATAAGCAAACCGAAGCTGAGAGAGACCATGTGCTTGCTCAAGACTCACAGCTAATTATCATTAAAACTGTTGCAGACCCAATAGGACTCCAAATGCCGTGGTCTTTCCACTAGGCAACACTGCCTGGGTGCAAAACCTCTTCGCAACTCCAACAAAGGACCAGGGTGGTCAAACAGGGCCTGTCTGGCTTCCCTCAGCAAGATCCTGGCTAGAGAGGTGTGAGTCAGTGTTCCAGCAACACTTTAATTTTATTTTAGCTTTTTCCCACTGATGACCTGTGTGTTGAAGATAATTTAAGAAATGCCCAGAATACAGAAAATTAAAATTACCTACAGTCCCACCATTGAGAAAGAACCACTGTTAGCTAACTTGATGGTAGGTTTCCTGATAATCTTTTTGTTACGCACATATACAATGTGGAGATTTGTTTTACATACCTGAGATCACAGTAGGCCTGCTGTGGGAGCTCCGCCACCTTCCAACCCCCATACCATCTTCAGGAGGCCAGCTCAGCTGCAGTTCCTCTTCTCCTTAGGAGGTCTGCTTGAGCCAAAATTTCGGGGGGTGTGTGTGTGTGTGTGTGTGTGTGTGTGTGTGTGTGTGTGTGTGTGTGTAGGGAGTCTGACCTTGTGGCTGAGAATCCTGACTGCCATTTTCCCACTTGTATCCTGATAATTAACTCCCCACCTCCTGATTGAAGTCACCTGGGTGGGAGAGCCTCTGTTCCACAACTCAGGGTCATACACACACCACACCATTTCATAACTCCAGGCCTTTGTTCATTCAGTCCCCTTTGCCTGAGATCTCTGCCCTTCTTTCTCCTTGTTTCCCTCTTCTTTCTTACTGCCATATATGCACATGATAAAATAAATAAAAACAAACAAAAATCAAATTAGCAAAAACCTCCAAAGGGAAAAAAAGAATATACAGTGAAAAGCGAGCTTCCTTCTCATCTCTGACCTTGGCACTTGTTTCTTATGCATCTTTCCAGAGGTATCCTGTATACAGGTAAGCACAAGTGAATATGTATCTTTTGTGAAACATGAATGGGAATAACAGTGACCACTTCTGGATGCCTTGCTTTTGTAACTTCTTGATTTTTCTATATCCTTGCATGGCAATAACTGCGGATCTGCCCCATGCTGGAACAGGCTGTCTAGCGAAGCATCTGATAGCTCTGTGCCATAATTTATTTAATCAAGTTCCTAGTGATGGACATTTAAATGCCTTCCTGTCTCTTGCTACTACAAACAATGCAAGAGTAATTTCCTCGTACAAACAACCTTGTGCTTTTTGCTCATTTGGCATAAATTCCTACTAGTGGAATTGCTGGGTCAGAAAGCACGTGGATTTTATTTTTTATTTTTATGCTTTTGAGTTGGAGTCTCAAAAAAACTCCCAGATTGGAGTGCAGTGGCATGCTCCCGGCCACCGCAGCCTCGACCTGTTGGGCTCTGGCGATCCTTACGTCTCAGCCTTCCAAGTAACTGGAACTACAAGCGTGTGCTACCAACGCCTGGCTAACTTTTTTTTATTTATTGTAGAGACGAGGTTTCACCAAGTTGCCCAGGTGGGTCTCGAACCCACGGACTCAGGCAATCCACTTGCCTCGGCCTCCCAAAGTGCTGGGATTACAGACTGAGCCACCGAGCCTGGCCAGCATGTGGATTTTAAATGGTAATACATTTCACTAAAGAGCCCTTCAAACAAATGGTACCAATGAACACCCCCACCAACAATGACAACTTTGGAAGGGCCCATCCTACCCTCCTTCCCTCCCTTTCCTTTCCAGGCTGGTGCCTCTGAGACCCAACCCCCTTTCCCAACTGGGCAAGCCAGGTTCTTTTCTCACAGGTAACCCTGTGTCTGCCTCCACATCACACTTCCCACAGAAGATCACAATCCTTTCTTTACATGCCTGTCTTGCAGATTAGACTGTGAGCTCTTTGAGGGAAGGACTAAGCCCTATTCATCTCTTGGCAGGCCCGGGTCAAACACCACAGGCAGAGGCTCAATCAACATTTGATGAATGAAACTGCCAGCTCTGAATCCCTGGCTCTAAGTGCAGAAGGGCAGGAATGTGCTTGCCAAATATAAGCATGGTCCTGACTGAGCAGAGCCCTGGTCTTGGTTCCCTGAAGATGTCCCCCTGCGTTTGTTACCCCAGCCTCCACTTCCCTTCAGGCTGGCTCTCAGGCCCTTCTTCAGTCACATACCTCTGAATTGAGGAGCAGATAAGTGTCTCCTAAGTCTCAGCTCCTGTGGAAGAACCCTTCTGTGTATGTGTCTTGTTTCTCCTCTTCCTCCTTCCAAAATGCGTGATGTCCTCTTGTCTGGGTGTCCTCAGGGTGTCCTTGTCCTGGTCCCACAGGGTGCTGCTTGGAGGCTAGCATCATGTGGCATCCATGACTAAAGGCCCCCGAGCCGGGCCTAGCTAGAGCCAGCTCAAGCTTCTGCACTGAGGTCCAGATCCCCATGTGCTCCTCACCACACTGGGACTAGGACAGGTGGGAAGACAACCCTGCTGCCCACCCCCACCAAGCAGAGATGCTCTTGCTCTGTCTTCGGGATGCCACCACCTTTCTGAACCTGTCTCCTTATCATTTACCTTCTGGGGTTGATGGAAGGGTCCAGTGAAATCACTGAACACCAAGGGTCTGGGTAAGTTTTATCCAAACATAAGAGATCAAGAGGCCCCACTAATGTTTTACTACCCTTCTTGGGATTGTGAAGTCTGGAGGGAGGAAGGAAGACAAGAGGCATGCAGGGGTCAGCAAAACCTGCAGTAATGGGCTTGGCCACAAAGTCTCATTCTGTAGATGCAAATGCCAAGACAGGCTGAAAGGGTTGCCCAGGGGTCCCAGAACCCGGCTTGTTCCTCACTAGGCCTTGTCCAAGGCTGTGGCCAGGTTGGCAACTGTCCTATTAGCTTTGCCAGAGGTTCAACCCAGACCAAAGAGGGGTTTACTGAGGCTGCCTGCCATGTATTTCCCCATTTTCACATAAATGCCCCCTTGTCTCCACAGGCCTTGGGCCTGAGAACAGCCTCTGAAACACTGGGGATTCAGCAAAAGCAACAGAAAATGGGATACAGGTTGGGATTATGAGAGTGGCAGGAGGGGGAAGGGGTGCCCGAGCCTCTAAAGGCTGAGAGTGAGAGTAGGGCTAAGATTGGGCCATGCCCCGACAACTCCTGGTTCTCTCTGAACACAGCCCATCTGAGCCTTCTTTGGGAGAGGAATCTATTCATCCTGTCAGCAAGTGTTGCTGAACACCTTTGTGCCAAGCACTGCATGCCAGGACTGTAGAAATAACTCAGACATAGCTCCTGACCTCCAGGACTTCCAGATGGGAGACACAGGGAGGGGACGAGCTGGGGATATCGGAATGTTTTTGTTTTTTTTCTCTAGGAGCTGGCACATCAACTTTTTTTTTTTCCTTTTTGAGTTGAGTCTCACTCCATCGTCTGGGCTGGAGTGCAGTGGCACCTTCACGGCCTCCCCAACATCGACCTACTGGGCTCAGACGATCCTTCCACCTCAGCCTTCCAAGTAGCTGAAACTACAGGCGTGCACTACCACACCTGGCTAATTTTATTTTTTTTATGTATTGTAGAGATGAGGTCTTGCCAAGTTGCCCAGGCTGTTCTCGAACCCATGGGCTCAGGCAATCCCCTCACCTCGGCCTCCTAAAATGCTAGGATTACAGGCTTGAGCCACAGCACCCAGTCAACACATCAGCTTTTAAAGGATGGACAGAATGTAGGCAGAGCTGGAAAGGACACTCTAATTCAGAGGTCCCTCAGTATGTGGGTGGAAAGGTTTCACTGGAATAAAAGGCTAAGATAAGCATAGTGCCTTAGAGCGCATAAAGACCCTTTTGATGGTTCAGCTGTAGCATCAGCTGTGGGGACCACTGCATGAAGTTAGAATGCTCTGCTGCAAAATTTAGTGGTTTATATTCCAAATCAGTGACCAAATTTGACGCCCTTTATTCTTCAGCCCAAAAATAAGGCCAGAAACCAAAAAGTAAAGTGTGGTGTGTGGTACCTTCAATGAACATGCCAAATAACCTGTGCTCAGAAATGACTGCTTTGTGTCTACAGGTCCTAGAGGACAGCTATTTTAGAATCATGACTCCAGGTGCCAACAATGGATCCACTACATCATAAATAAAAACTGCCCAATCCTTAGCCATATGGGATGTCTCATATGATGTGGAAAATAGGCACAAAAGTGGGCTATAGTGTTGGGGTTCTCACAAACAACAGAAACCTACTAGTTTAACCAGAAAAATTTTATTGGAAAGCTATGCAGAGGCTTGGGGAATTGGCCACCAGCACCATCAGCATGGGACCCACACCACCGTACCCACCCCTACCATCATCATCACCACCAAAACAGCAGCACAGAGACAAATGCTTCAGGAACCTCTGAATTCCTCCATCCAGATTTGGAGTACTGGGCATGAAAGTCTGGTGGGCTGTGGTGAAGTCCCAGGTCCAAGTAGAAGCTTCTCGGAGCCCCAGGAACACAGGTCTCAGGCTCTGTGGTCTTCTTTTGTAGAGCATGCCTTACGTCCACCAAGACTCTGCAATTGCAGGTTTCTCCCATATCATCATGGGGCTTCAAGTGCTAGGTAGGTGACCTCTTCTGTGGATAAACGAATTCTGACTAAAGAACAAGTTAGGGTCATTGCTTTGCTGTAGCCACAGGGAGAAAGATGATCAGGATCCCAGCGTGCTCCTTAAATATACCTCCTTGTGTGGTGCTGGTCAGGGCACAGCAAAGGTTAATGGCAAACCACCACAACCACACCCAAAAAGGGCCCTCCAAGGACTCTGGTTCCTAGACATTCACAACTAGCTGAGGTGCAGGCTGAAGGCCAAGGGTAAATGCACAATGGCTCATGGAGAACAAAATAATAAATATCAGCCTGACCAGTTGCAAAAAAAAAAAAAAAAAAAAAAAAAAGACTGGTTTCTACTCATGATTCTGTAACTGCAGTCAGAAAATAATATTTTTATTTCCCTAAATTAAAAAAAAATTGATTTTACTTATTTAACACTTGTGAAAATGCACTGACACTATAAAAATATCAAGCAGCCGGGCTCGGTGGCTCAGCCTGTAATCCCTCGCCTTGGGAGGCTGAGGTGAGTGAATTGCCTGAGCCCGCGGGTTTCAGACCCGCCTGGGCAACTTGGTGAGACCTCATCTCTACAATAAATCAAAAAATTATCCGGGTGTGGTAGCGCGCGCCTGTAGTTCCGGCTACTTGGAAGGCTGAGGCAGAAGTATCACTGGAGCCCAGCAGGTCGAGGCTGCGGTGGCCGGGAGCGGCCACTGTACTCTCCAGTCTGGGTGACAGAGTGAGACTCCAACTCAAAAAAAGAAAAAAAAAAAATCAAGCAAATACATTATTTCAGGTGAAAAATCAAGCCTCCTTCCAAACTGCTGTCCCTCAGACCTCTGCTGCACCACCTAGAGGTAACCCTGCCATCAGTTTGGCATGCAGCCTTCTAGACATTATGTCTTGAAGGCCCTTCCACATCAGTACATTCAACATTTAACTGCTGCACAGCATTATTTTCATACTACCAAAGGACCCAGGCAGAGATACAGGGCATGCGCCACTTGACACGGAGATAGCTGTTATCCAAATTGCTTTCCAAAACGGTTGCTTTAATTACATGCACACCAGCTACATGAGTCTTATTTCTTCTCCTGCTAACCCACACTAGATATTGTCATGATATCTGATGGATGCAGTTATGTTTCACTGGTGGTTAATTTACAGGTCAGTGAGTACCAGTGAGGTTTGAATGTTAACAATATCCAGGCTGTTGGCAATATGGGAAAACAGCTCTGTTGACAGGAGCATAAATGAGTACAATCACTTTGGAAAGCAACCTGGCAATGTCTAATTGGGGTAAAGATGCTCAAACCCAAGGACCCAGAAATTTCACTTCCATATACTTACTCCATATACAAAAAAACTTACACATGTGCACAAAGAGATATCTTTTTGGTATGCTCACTGCCACAAAATGCTGGGAAGAATCTAAATGTCCACCAATAGGGGAATGGGTAAACTGGTATTTTGTACACAGCAGTAAAAATACATAAACTAGATTCACATGTACTGGAATGGTTAAGTCTCAAAAACACTGTTGAGTGCAAAAATCAAGTTGCAAAATGATACATTCATTCTATCAATTATATCCATTTTAGAAACATTAATGCTCTATTTGATTATGAATATGCACACACATATATACATATACATACACACACTTATATATGTCTAAGGACATATCCGGCTGGGTGCGGTAGTTCAAGCCTGTACTCCCAGCACTTTGGGAGGCCAAGGCGAGAGGACTGTCTGAGTTCAGGGGTTCGAGACCAGCCTAGGCAACTTGGTGAGACCTCTTCTCTAAAATAAATTTAAAAAATAAGCCAAGTGTGGTAGCGCTCACCTGTAGTTCCAGCTACTTGGAAGGCTGAGGCGGAAGGATAACCTGAGCCAAGTAGGTCAAGGCTGCAGTGACCGGGAGCCTGCCACTGCACTCGAGCCTGGGTGACAGAGTGAGACTCCAACTCAAAAAAATAAATAAATACATAAATAAAAATAAAGACATAATCAAGATGTAAACACCATTTTCTGGGTAGTGCTTACCTCTGTGGAGGAAGGAAGGTAAACATAAATATGATGGGGGTGAGGAACATCTCCTATGCCTGAAAAACTTTACTGAAGAGAAAGGGGGAGAAAGGGGGGAGGAGGAGACTGGGAGAGCAGGCAGAGGGGAGAGATTGGGGGAAAGATTGGGAGAGATCTGAAGCAAATATAGCCAAATGTTAAAACCAAATGTTCACTCTATGTGAGTGAGTACCTGTATTATCCTATACTTGTCTGACATATTTTTCTATTCCATCTGTGTCACTGTGTTAAGCTATTAAATTGGCATATAGTTTTACTTTTTTAACCATTCCCTCTGAAAGTTACTAGGTTGTCAAAGGTGATTTTAACTCATAAATCCCTACAGTTTGGATTTATTCCTATCATTGTTTTGTATATTTACCATGCTTTCTCGTTATTTCTTTCCTTCTCTGTTTGACCTTTCCCCTCGAAGTGGTTGGACAATCATACACTGTTTTCCTCAATTTTTTCTTTGCTGTTGTTGGAGTCAGCATTTCCAGTAAAAAAAAGTTTTTCTACCATTGAGAACACCAAAAAATTCTTACTTTTGATGCAAATCCAGGTGGTCAATTAAAAAGTCACCTAGTACCACTGTTTCAGACAAAACCAAACAATCCCATTAGACCATGTAAAACCAAAAGAATAACTTTAATAAGCTTTTACAGCACTGTCATTATTACAGGGACATTAAACCATAACATGCAACAAAGATGATTTTGACTTTTGGAAATATTTAACAGATAAGCTTGACCTGACAATTACCAGCAACATATTCCACTGAAGAAAACAAATGCGACTTTTTTCAGGTTAGAAAGTGTTTTTACTGCAATCTCAAGTAGCATTTACAAACTTAATTTTCCCTTTCTAACCTCCAAAATTATGATTTTAATGCAACCATACACAACTGTTTTCACACTGGAAATAATAACGAGGAATCAACAGGTTTAGTCTAAGTGACTAATTGGTTATGTTTTCACTGTTAACTTTGAGAGGGCTCCTGCAGTAGTAGGGTGGGAAAAATGAGAGCAGGAGTAAACAGCCTTGATCTTTAGGGTTGGGGAGGAAACACACAGCGGCACACAGGGCAGGTGCCCGATTTTTGAAGCCAGATGGACACACACGGCTTATGGAAATAGTGATGGCAGGGCAACTCAGTTGCCACCTCCCCCTTCACATACTCACTACAGCATATAGCGCAGCATATGTCGTGACCAACCATGCTGTAATCATCAGTGACCAGGATCTTGGGAAGAGAACTGATGCTCTTCTTGCTCGCTGGTGGATTGTCCACCTCCACATTCACTGCAAGAGACTCCAAGTGTTCGAGGGCATTTTCTGTTGCCTGGGTCAGTCGTTCTTCAATGGTCACGTAAGCAGGGAACTGAGGATCCCCATAGGTAATGGCTTGAGCCACTCCTGGCCAGTCTACATCTTCACTCACACTGGAGTTATCTTCAATGTAGTTATTTCCATCTAGCACGAAGACTCCAGAATGCATCAACTCAGGACCAGAGTCATTATCTCCTTCACTGCTACTCTCATTGTCATTGTACTGGAGCCAAGGAATTTCTCCTTCTTCCAGGGATGCCTGGTCATCTTCCTGAAGCGGTGCTTCTCTAGCTTCCTCAAGATAATTGGGGCCAGTGCTGCTAGCACTGGCCCCGGCAGTGGCACTGGTACTGGGGCTAAGGTTGGGACTGGCACTCACCCAGGATTCCTGAGGTTCACGCTCTTCATTTCCCGAAGAAGTCTCCCAGCTTTTGCTACTGGAGGACGGAGTTTCTTCCTGACTTCGATACTTCGTAAGCAGAGCACTAACCCATCCTGTGTCACCGTCAGAGTCTTCATCACGGTACCTGTTGTAATCATCACCATACGTACAGAAGTCAGGGTTGGCCACGGTGTGTTGCTGCCTTGGCACCTTTTCTGGTTTCATTTGGCCACTCCTCTCTTCCCTCTTGTCTTCAGGGTGCTTTGACTCAGAATAGCCACTCGAACTCCTGCGTCTGCCTCTTCTTGTTGTGCCATTCGAGCAGCCTTCATCCTCATAGGCGGTCTCCCTCCACCTGGAAGTACTGTGTGGCATATCATCATCATCATCTTCATCATTGGCATCAAGAAATGGTTTTGGTTTCATGAAGTTTGGATTTTCCAGATTTCGAATTCTGGGCCTTACCACTGGTTCCTCTGCGCTGTTTGGGATGTTTCCCCCATTATAAATTATCACAGAAGGCCTGCTGGGAAGCACAGGTAAGTTCTGCTCTTCTCTCTCCTTCTCCAAGTGGTTACTGCTTCTAGCTACATTGCATTTACCAGAAAAAGACTCAGAGGCCACACCATTTTGTGGCAGGAACTCAGGTTTACTAGAAGACGACCTTGATGCAGGGGCTGGGTCTAAATTGTCATAATCCTCTCTCTCATCACTATTGAAATGAAAGGACTGTGGAGGCATCCCAGCCAAAAACATTGCCACTCTCTCTCTTGAGTAAAACTTTTTATCTTTGCGAGTTTTCCCTCTCACTACTGGTTTCTCAACAGGCCCAGTCCCCTCCTCCTGGCTGTCGTCTGCCCCATAAGAGTCAGCATGTCCATAGGCCATTGCTCTTCTGCGACCTGAAGCCCTATACTCTCTTGGTGGATACCTGGAACAGGCCTCATTATCAAGACTCAGGCTGATTCTGGAACTCTCACTGTCATCCCACAAATGACGAGTGGTGGAAAATGGTGATCGGCTCCTCTTGGTGGTTTGACTGGGGGCTGATCTGTGTACTGGGCTATCAGATGTTGTCATTCCCTGGGTGGCACCACGTTCCTGCTGACTCGTGGATGGCCTGGAACTGACATAGGCATGCCTTCTTCCATACTTCCTGCCTGAACTGGACTGATACCCTCCTGCTGGTTTGGGCAATTCAGGCTTGCTAGCTTCCTGACCCATTGCTCTGACTTAGGAGGGTTTCCAATACAGCTGGGGCTCAAGCTCCTGCTCCCTGTACACGTTTTCAGAGATGGGAAAGTCAAATCAGTTCAGGATAAAGGAGTACTTCATCAGACGGGTAACAGAAAGAATTAGGGGCCTTTAAAATTAATTTCGCTTTCTTCAAGGGCCTGGAGTAGCATTCCAGTGACGGTCAGGTGTAGATCTGGAACACATTTTTAATGTTGGCAAAATGAATACAAGAGTGAGTCTGCAGGAAAACCAGACTTACGGGAGACTCTGACAGAAGCTAGGGGTGACTAGACACTGGGAGAGTGGGTGAAGTGCTGTGGGATGGTGCCAATTGAGAAAAAAAGACTGCTGTGAACTTTTTGTGAGGTGTCTGCACTTTTCTGAGCCCTGCACAAACAGAAGAAATGCAAACTGGAATAGAGTGAAAAATGTAGATCAGTGAGTATGTGAGTGTGTGTGTGTGTGTGTGTGTGTG
>NW_007246526.1:0-851 GCF_000164805.1 Carlito syrichta
GTCTCACTCTGTCGCCCAGACTGGAGTGCAGTGGCTGCTCCCGGCCACCGCAGCCTTGATGTGCTGGGACTCCGGCGATCCTTCCGCCTCAGCCTTCCAAGTAGCTGGAACTACAGGCGCGCTACCACACCTGGCTTATTTTTTGATGTATTGTAGAGATGCGGTCGCGCCAAGTTGTCCAGGCTGGTCTCGTACCTCTGAACTCAGGCAATCCTCTTGTCTTGGTCTCCCAAAGTACTGGGATTACAGGCTTGAGCCACCGCGCCTGGCCTGGCTTGTGTGTGTGTGTGTGTGTGTGTGTGTGTGTGTGATACATTGTTCTCCTAAACGCACTGCTATCCCTCTGACTGTTCCTTCTCAGGGTCATTTATTCAGGTATTCATTCATTTGGCATGTATATGTGTGTATGAGAATGAGTGTATGAGAGAAGGTGAGAGGTACTATACTAGTCATTCAGATTGAAAATGAGTTCTGTGGTGCTTTTATGTTTTATATATTTTTTTGATTCGAAGTCTCACTGTGTCCCCAGGCTGGAGTGCAATGGCACCCTCATGGCCACTGCAGCCTGGACCTGCTGGGTTCAGGCGATCCTTCTGCCTCAGCCTTCCAAGTAGCTGGAACCACAGGCATGTGCCATCCTGTCTGGCTAATTTTTTGATTTTTATTGTAGAGACGACATCTCGCGAAGTTGCCCAAGCTAGTCTTGAATCCCTGAGTTTAGGCAATACTCTTGCCTCCACCTCCCAAAGTGCTAGGATTAGAGGAGTGAGCCACTGCGCCCAGCGTGTTCGTTCTTTCTTTCTTTCTTTCTTCCTTTCTTTCTTCCTTCCTTCCTTCCTTCCTTCCTTCCT
>NW_007246526.1:2335-4284 GCF_000164805.1 Carlito syrichta
GCCACTGCACTCCAGTCTGGGTGACAGAGTGAGACTCTGACTAAAAAAAAAAAAGAAGAACATAAAGAGAAGCTGCCAAATTTGTAAGATTCCACAATCATTCATCCATCCATCATCCATCCAATAGTATTTGAGTACCTATGCTTAGGTTCTATGGTAGAAAACATCAATGACTTTTCTCTTTAGTATAGTATATGATGTAAACAGTTAATCAAGCAATTAGCATAAAGTGTGATATGTAGTATTTCCAAGAAAGAACATGGTGATATTGACATCGAGATTTCCTGAAACAGAGGTTCTAATGGACATGTTAATTGTTATTTTCTAGATTGGAAAATATACTGTTTTTCTTTTTTTTGAGTTGGGGGGTCTCACTTTTTGCCCAGGCTGGAGTGCAGTGGCATGATCATGGCCACCACAGCCTCAGTCGCTGGGTTCAGGTGATCCTTCTTCTAGCCTTCCAAGTAGCTGGAACTATAGGCACTCATCACCACATCCAGCTAATTTTTTCATCTATTGTAGAGACAAGGTCTCACCAAGTTGCCCAGATTGGTCTCAAATCCCTGGGCTCAGGCAATCCTCTTGCCTTGACCTCTGACCGTGCTGGGGTTACAGGCTTGAGCCACTATGCCTGGCCTGGAAAATATAGTTTATTTAGAAAGTAAATTAGGGAAAGAGAGAGGAGATTCACCTCCCCAAGGTAGGGGATGGGGGCAAAGCTAGGAAACATAGGCCATAGCTCAAATAGCCACATGAACAAACCAGAGTTTAACAAAGCAATTGCCTGAGCATGTTAATTGTTTAGGACTTCAGCACAAAGTGAATTTGAAGCCAGCTGTAAGCTATGCACTGACAAATAAAAGGATCAGATTTGAAATTGAGAAGCTCTTTTTCTCTGGCTGCAGGAGCAAGACTAGAAGCAAGGTTTCCACTTGAAAGTATATTGATACAGAAGAGATGTAAGAGGTGGTTTTTGTTTTTTTTTTTTTTTTTTTTTGAGTCTAAGTCTCACTCTTGTTGCCAAGGCTGGAATGCAGTGCACACTCACGGTCACCGCAGCCTCAACCTACTGGGCTCAGGTAATCCTCCCGCCTCAGCCTTCCAAGTAGCTGGAACTACAGACACACACCACCATGCCTGGCTAGGGTTTTTTTTTGTGTGTGATTTATTGTAAAGACGAGGTCTCACCAAGTTTCCCAGGCTGGTCTCGAATCCCCCGGGTTCAGGTAATCCTCTCGCCTGGGCCTCCCAAAGTGCTGGGATTACAGGCTGAGCTACCGCTCCCAGCTGTAAGAGGTGTTAGAGATTTGGACGGTTAGAGATCTGGATTTGCTAGCTGCCTCTGCAATAGTGAGACAAGATGCATTCGGTGAGTAGACCTCTCAAAACCTGGTGATTGGAGAGCTGGCAGGGATGAAGGTCTCAAGGAAGTCGTCCTAGCTTTTGGCATGGTCGTTGAAAATAGGCCAGACTCCAAAATAAAAAGAATTTGAAAGTATGTCTTGTTGTAGGGAAAGTTGATGAGTCTAGTTTTGGTCTTGTTGGATGAAACTCCAGTATGGCTGCATGGCCACAACAGGTTGTAGCTAGACCAGGGAGGTGGGTGAGGAACAGATCTCAGAGGGCATTCATGTCCGCTTGAGGACTTGGACTCTGAGGAGGTCTGAGGGCTTCTTTCATTCCAAGATTTGTTTTTTTATGCTCAGGACTCTTGCATTTACTGATCTCATTTATTACCAATATTCTTCAATGACTATTTTTTTTTTGAGTCGGAGTCTCACTCTGTCACCCAGACTGGAGTGCAGTGGCCGCTCCCGGTTACTGCAGTCTCGACCTGCTGGGCTCTGGCGATCCTTCTGCCTCAGCCTTCCGAGTAGCTGGAACTACAGGCATGCGCTACCACATCCAGCTAATTTTTTGATTTATTGTAGAGATGAGGTCTCGCCAAG
>NW_007246526.1:4676-17813 GCF_000164805.1 Carlito syrichta
CCCTCAGGCTCAGACAATCCTCTCACCTTGGCCCCCCAAAGTTCTGGGATTATAGGCGTGAGCCACTGTGCCCGGCCATCTAGGTAGCATTTGTATTGGCCTATTTGGGGATGGGTGCCACCTGGTTGTCCCATATCTCCACTTGGATATCTGACTTACACTTAAAGTTTAACATGACTCCCACATTTGCTCCTTCTGGGCCTTGTGATCATTTTTCATTCCACCATCCTCCCAATTATTCATCCACTAAATACTGGTATCACTTTTGTCTACATTTACCTCACATATCCAATCAGCTAGCTTCCGGTCCCATGGACCTCTTTTCTGCAGTCTCTCTTATCCATCTCTTCTTCCATTCTGATTGTCTCTTGTGTTCCTCTCTTTTACTCATTGCCTTTTCCTCTCCTTGGCCAGTAATCAATCCCTTCTTCTTCAGTGATTCCTGACTGATGGGGGTGGCACAGGTGGTCATCACAGACCATGACTACCCACGGAGTTTTCTGCTATATCTGTTCCCCCTAACCAACCCAAGCTGTATCAGACTCTCAAAAACATACTTTGCTTTTTCTTCCCTCTACATTCTATAAAGAACCAGTAAGTCTAATTCAATTTTTTTCCTAGAGGACTTGAATTACCAGGAGTGACTCCTAGGCCCATTCCCTAAGATCATCATTTACTAGGTATTTGATGAGGCTCAGGAACTTGTAGTTTAAGACCCTCTGGCCTGGCTGGGTACAGTGGCTCAAGCCTGTAATCCCAGCACTTTGGGAGGCCGAGATGAGAGGATTGCTTGAGTCCAGGGGTTTGAGACCAGCCTGGGCAACTTGGTGAGACCTCATCTCTACAATAAGTCAAAAAATTAGCCAGGTATGGTGGCGTGTAGCTGTAGTTCTAGTTACTTGGAAGGCGGAGGCAGAAGGATTGCCTGAGCTCAGTGGTCAAGGCTGTGACCATGAGTATGCCACTGCACTCCAGCCTGTGCAACAGTGAGACTCCAACTCAAAAAAAACCCCCAAAAAACCTTCTAATCTAATTTACCCTATGTACAGTTGCTAATATAATCTTCAAGCACAGGTCAGAGGCAACTTGTGGTGAAAAGTACACTAAACGTGGAGTTGGAAGGCCTGTGATTATGATTTGCCTACATTGTTTATTACTGTGAACTTGGACCTTAAAATCTTTGAGCTATGTCTGTAAAATAGGGTGATAATCAATCACATTAGAATCATGATATTGAGTCTATTTGGATCAGAAACTTATTTGATTATGAAGATCATGTACCCATGTCTTTTTTTTTTTGAGTTGGAGTCTCACTCTGTCACCCAGGCTGTAGTGCAGTGGCACGCTCATGGCCATCATAGCCTCCACTTGCTGGGCTCAGGTGATCCTTCTGCCTTAGCCTTCCAAGTAGCTGGAACTACAGGTGCGTGGTCCACGCCCGATTAATGTACTTATTTCCTTATATATATTCCACTTTCTTCATATAAAAATGTGGATATTGCTGCCCATTTACCTTACTTAGGTTTCAGAACTGAGTCAGAAAGTGTGAATTTTCTGTATAAAGAAAGGGTAACAAAATGTTGAGAGCTAGGGTCAGAGTCATTAAAAAAAAAATCTTGACGTAAGTCAGTATAAGTCCTGAACCGCAGGTTGGTATAAGGAACTTGATAGGGCACTACCCAGACATGTTGGGGGAACCCCAGATCAACACACAAATAAAGAGTAAGATTTTGGGCAACTGGTTCTCCACCTGGCTTCTCATAGGACATACCTGAGGAGCTTTAAAAAGTCTGAAGTTCAGTCACCACTCCCAATGGTTCTGATTTAATTTATCTAGGGTGGGTAGAACCTACAAAGCCATACAGTAATTTAAAAATACTTTCAGACTGGTTGTGGTGGCTCATGCCTGGAATTCTAGCATTTTGGGAGGCCGAGATGAGAGGATTGCTTCAGCCCAGGAGTTTAAGACCAGCCTGAGCAATGTGGTGACACCATGTTTCTACAATGAAAAAAAAAAAAAAAAAAAAAGGGCCGGGCTCGGTGGCTCAGCCTGTAATCCCGCGCCTTTGGGAGGCTGAGGTGAGTGGATTGCCTGAGCCCGCGGGTTCGAGACCCGCCTGGGCAGCAAGACCTCATCTCTACAATAAATAAATAAAAAAATCAGCCGAGCATGGTAGCGCATGCCTGTAATTCCAGCTACTTGGAAGGCTGAGGTGGAAGGATCGCCGGAGCCCAGCGGGTCGAGGCTGCGGTGGCCGGGAGCAGCCACTCCACTCCAGTCTAGGTGACAGAGTGAGACTCCAACTGAAAAAAAAAAAAGTTAGCCAGGCATTGTGGCACATGTCTGTAGTCCTAGGTAGCCGAGATCATGTTGCACTGCACTCCAGCCTGGGAGACAGAGTGAGACTCTGACTCAAGAAAACAAAAACAAACAAACAAAAAACCAAAATCTTTCCAGCGTCCAGGTTGTTTTAATGTGCAACCCTGGTTTAGAGTCATTGTTTTAAGGTGTCTCATGAGGAGTTTGCCTTTTCCTTCCTGGTTGATACGTATGAAAGTAGAATGGTTGTCTTTTTTTTTAAATCAAGAGTTTATTGAGCACATTTGTTTAGCACAGAGCGTAATATGTGCTAGGTATTGTTTATACATTTTACAAATATTAACTCATTTAATCTGCTCAACAAAGTATGGAGTAATTATTGCCTCCATTGATGAGGAAATTGAGGTACAGAGATATTTTACTGAGATGCTGACATGATTTTTCACTGCTGAATAATTATTTGTACCTCTCTAAAAACGTAAACATTGTTTCTGCATAACTACATGAAAGAAAATGGGCGATTTTGTTTTTGAGTTGGAATCTCACTCTGTCGCCCAGGCTGGAGTGCAGTGGCATGCTCATGACCACTGCAGTCTCAACTGCTGGGCTCAGATGATCCTTCCTCCTCAGCCTTCCAAGTAGCCAGAACCACAGGCGTGTGCTACCACACCTAGCTAATTTTTTAATTTATTGTAGAGACGAGGTCTTGCCAAGTTGCTCAGGCTGGTCTTGAACCCGCGGGCTCAGGCAATCTACTCTCCTTGTCCCCCCACCAAGTCCGGCCGACAATTTTTAAATATTATCTAAGAATGTAGTCTATCTTTAAACTTCTCCAATTGTCCTAAAAATATCTTTCACAGCTTTTTTTTTTGAGTCAGGGTCTCACTCCATCACTTAGGCTGGAGTGCAGTGTCATGATCACGAAGATCACAGCTCATGACAGCCTAAACCTCCTGGGCTCAGGCGATCCTTCCACCTCAACATCCTGAGTAGCTGGGACTACAGATGCACACCACCACACCTGAATACTTTTTTTATTTTTATTTTTTATAAGGACGAGTTTTCGCTATGTTGCCCGCTGGTCTTGAACTCCTGGGCTCAAGCAATCCACCCTCCTCAGTCTCTCAAAGTGCTGGGATTATAGGCGTAAGTCACCATGCCAGGCTTTTAGCTAAATTGTTCAAATCAGGATCCAAGTAAGGTCCACACATTGCATTTGGTTGTTTTGTTTTTCAGGTTGCTTTTAGTCTAGAACTGTTCCTCCCCTCACCTCACCATTTTAAAAATGACTTTGCCTTTTTCAGAGGGAAGATCAATTGTCAGGGGAATGTCCCCTCTTTGAATTTGTAGGATCAAAGCTATGTTTTACCATTAGCTTGCTTTATCTTGTTCAGGGCTACAGGGGACCTCAGGCTTTGTTTATTTGTTTGCTTGTGTGTCCTTAATCACTTGCTACTTGGTAACATTTCTTTCTACTCAATTATCCAGTTCTTCTAAGTTCGCATTTGCCTTTTACCTAGTAATACTAGATGCCACTGTGTTCTGCCTTCTGGAACAACTTTTCCTTCTCTGGTGTGTGTGTGTGTGTGTGTGTGTGTGTGTGTGTGTTCAGGACTTCTGACATATCTTGAAAAAATTTTTTTTCACAGGATATGCCTCTTAACTCTAAAGTCTTTAGTTCTACAAGGCCATGATCTGTCCTCCCAACTCATCTGTGGGAATTGTACTGCCCCCTAGAGGAACTTCTGGAAATTTGTGACTCCTTTCAGTTGTCACAGTGACGGGACTGGGACAGAGGTCACACTTGGAATATGCCTGAATAGTTAAGAATGATCTTACCTAAAATACTGGTAGAGCCTGTGCTGATCCTAGTTAACTTACTCTTAGTGTGATGGCACGATGTCATACAGCAGCACATAGTAGGTGCTTCGTAAATATTTTTTGCATAAACAAACGAATTTTGAAATTTCACCTTTTTTTGGTTTTGTTTTGTTTTGTTGAGTTGGAGTCTCACTGCGTCGCCCAGGCTGGAGTGCTGTGGCACACCCCGGCGTCGACCTGCTGGGCTCCGGCGATCCCTTCGCCTCAGCATTCCAAGTAGCCAAAACTACAGGCACGTGCTACCATGCCTGGCTAATTTTTATTTATTGTAGAGATGAGGTCTCACCAAGTTGCTCGAGCTGGTCTTGAACATGTGGGCTCAGGCATTCTGCTCGCCTCGGCCTCCCAAAGTTGAGCCACCGAGCCGGCCCTGAAATTTCACCTTTTAAAGCAGACTATTTTGCCACCAACAAACAAACAAACAAACAAAAGTGGAGTTTTGTTAGAACTCCATTATTAAAAGAGTTTTATTAGAACTCCCATTATTACAAGTGAGAAAACAAATCGGTTCACACTGGATTTTGTCATTGAAAAGTCCAGCTGGAGGCTGGGCGTGGTGGCTCACACCTATAATCTTTTGGGAGGCTGAGGTGAGAGGATTGCCTGAGCCCACGGGTTCGAGAACAGCCTGGGCAACTTGGCAAGACCTCACTTCTACAATAAAATTAAAAAATTACCCGGGCGTGGTGGCACGTGCCTTCCAGATACTTGGAAGCCTGAGGAGGAAGGATAGTCTGTGCCCAGCAGGTTGAGGCTGCGGTGGCTGTGAGTGTGCCACTGCACTCCAGGCTGGGTGACAGAGTGACTCCAACTAAAAACAAAACAAAAAAAATCCAGACGTTATCTGTCTTCAGAAATTGGGGGATTCAGAAGGTCCAAAATGTTATCTGTACTTGATCTCCTTTTATTTTTGACTTTCTACAGTAGGTATTGGCTTCACTTTCTGATAGGCTCTCTCCTTAAGGTGGCGCCCAGCAGCCACAGGAAGGAGAATTCTCTTTAACCAACAGTTCCAGTTCACACTTTAATCTTACCAGAGTCATTTGTAACATCTTCTTGTCCCTAAACCAATGGCTGCAGCCTGAGGAGGTGGGGTACATTGATGGGTCAGGCTGGAGGTGTGTTTTCCCTTACCCAAGGCAGGAATTGAGTTAGCCAATCAGAACCAGATGCTTTTATCAGAAAAAGAGGGGATGGATTCTGAGCAGGAAACAAACACACATTTCCATGACACAAAGCATCACTCAGTACAAAATACCAGTCAGATAGATACTCATTCAGCTACTATCATCTTTGCTAGGCACAGATTTAAAAAATGTAACCATACAATGTAATCTTATTGTAGTTACACAGTATCACATATTTTCAATATCTTATGATGGAAAGCATCATCTCTTTGGGTTTTTGCTTTTTTTTTTTTTCGAGACAGGGTCTTGCTCTCTCACATAGGCTGGAGTATAGTGGCACACTCATAACTTACTGCAGTCTTAAACTCCTGGGCTCAAGTGATGTTCCCACCTCAGCCTCATGAGTAGCTGGGACAATAGGCAGAAGGATTGCCTGAGCCCAGCAGGCTGTGTTGTGAGTCATGAGCGTGTGATCAAGCAACTGCATTCCAGCTTGGGCGACAGAATAAGACTCTGACTAAGATAAGATAATAATAATAATAATAATAATAGCAATGGCCAAAAATACTATTAATGAAAAGACATTTAATTTTTTTTTTTTTTTTTTGAGTTGGAGTCTCCCTCTGTTGATCACACTGGAGTGCAGTGGCCACGCCCGGCCACCGCAGCATCGACCTGCTGGGCTCCGGCGATCCTTCCGCCTCAGCCTTCCAAGTAGCTGGAACTACAGGCACGCGCTACCACGCCCGGCTAATTTTTTGAATTATTGTAGAGATGAGGTCCTGCCAAGTTGCCCAGGCGGGTCTCGAACCTGTGGGCTCAGGCAATCCACTCACCTCAGCCTCCCAAAGCGCGGGATTATAAGCTGAGCCACCGAGCCGGCTCTCTATAAGTATTTCTTTCTTTTTTTGTTTTTTGTTTTTTTTTTGAGTTGAAGTCTCACTCAGTCGCCCAGACTGGAGTGCAGTGGCCGCTCCCGGCCACCGCAGCCTCGACCTGCCGGGCTCCGGCGATCCTTCCAAGTAGCCGGAATTACAGGCACGTGCTACCACGCCCAGCTGATTTTTTCTGATTTATTGTAGAGATGAGGTCTCGCTGCCCAGGCGGGTCTCGAACCCACGGGCTCAGGCAATCCACTCACCTCAGCCTCTCAAAGGCGTGGGATTACAGGCTGAGCCACCGAGCCCAGTTTATAAGTATTTCTTAAGACCTAGTTGTGGTTCCAATTTTCTAATAAAATAATTGAAGAAAAGTTCAAGATAATATGAGTCAAAATGTTAAATTTAATTTTATTTTGAAAATATGTTGTCCAGACTGTATATTTCTAGCCTTTGCCTATGGAGGAAAGAGAAAAGGCAACAGGCAAATAGTATTCATAGACTAAGTTTTCTCTGATAAAAATTAAATAACTATTCATTAATAGTATTTTTGAGCTGGGCTCAGTGGCTCAGCCTGTAATCCCGCACTTTGGGAGACTGAGGTGAATGGATTGCCTGAGCCCGTGGGTTTGAGACCTACCTGGGCAACTTGGCGAGACCTCGTCTCTACAATAAATCAAACATTAGCCAGGCATGGTGGTGCACGCCTGTAGTTCCAGCTACTTGGAAGGCTGAGGCGGAGGGATCACTGGAGCCCAGCAGGTCGAGGCTGTGGTGGCTGAGAGCGTGCCACTGCACTTCAGTCTGGGCAACAGAGTGAGACTCCAACTCAAAAAAAAAAAAAGTAGTATTTTTGGCCACTGCTATTATTATTATTATTTAAATCAGAGTTGCTCTGTCACCCAGGCTGGAGTGCAGTGGCATGATCACACGATCTTGACTCACCACAACCTCGACCTGCTGGGCTCAGGTGATCCTCCCACCTCAGCTTTCCAAGTGGCTGGAACTACAGGCGTGAGCCACCACACCCGGCAAATTTTTTTATTTACTGTAGAGACGAAATCTTGTCCTGTTGCCCAGACTGGTTTTGAACTCCTGGGCTCAGGCAGTCCCTCTTGCCTCAGTTTCCCAAAGTGCTGGGATTACAGACGTGAGCCACTGTGTGCTGCTCATTGTTATTATTCTGCAGGTACTAACAGCAACTTTTTTTTTTAACTTAAAAATGATGTAATTGCCTCAAAAAGGCTGGGTTTCTGATCCAGACAATTGAATACTCCTGTTACAGAGATACCTTTCCCCATCTCCCTCATCTCCACCCAGGTCTGAAATACTTCCCTTTGCCTTTGAGCTGTAAACAGTCAGAAGAAGAATGGGATGGAGCCAGAAAGGCAGGCGAAGGAGGAAGTGAGGGAAGGAAGCAGGGAGTGGGAAAGAAGGAAGAAATGTTTGAAGACAGAGTCGGTGTGCAGGATATGTTGAATGGCTATTGTTGAAGGGAAATCAGGGTCATGTGGTGTGAGGGGGTCTTAAACATTATGTATTGTCCCTCATGTCTACATTGATATTACTCCGTAATCAATAGGCACATACACCTCAGTCCTCATCCCAATTGCACTCAGAAGCATTTGGTACTATTGTTCATGCTTTATTTCATGGAAATGGCTTTTTTTTTTTTGAGTTGGAGTCTCACTCAGTTGCCCAGACTGGAGTGCAGTGGCACGCTCCCAGCCACTGCAGCCTGGACCTGCTGGACTCAGGTGATCCTTCTGCCTCAGCCTTCCGAGTAGCTGGATCTACAGGCACGCACTACCATGCCTGGCTAATTTTTTATTTATTGCAGAGACGAGGTCTTGCCAAGTTGCCCAGGTGGGTCTTGAACCCATGGACTCAGGCAATCCACTTGCTTCGGCCTCCCAAAGTGCTGGGATTACAGGCTGAGCCACCAAGCCCGGCCAGAAATGGCTTTTAACGATTTTTTTTTTTTGCAATTTTATTGTCTTGTGTAGCAAGAGAGTGCCTGTTTTTTCTGCTTACTCCCCCACCTTGCCTTTTTTTTGTGTGCAGTGGTGCAATCACAACTCATTGCAGCCTTGAACTCCTGGGCTCAAATGATCCTTCTGCCTCAGCCTCTTGAGTAGTGAGACTATAGGTGCTTGTCACCATGCCTGGCCAGTTTTTTTAATTTTTAAATTTTTTTTTTAGAGATGAGGTTTTGCTATGTTGCCCAGGTTGGGCTCAAACTTCTGGGTTTAAGTAATCCTCCATTTTGGCCTCCCAAAATGCTGGGATTACAAGTGTGAGCCATCATGCCCAGCTTCTGCTTACCCTTTAAATAGTGTTCCTCAAAGTTCCTTGTTTTGCTGTTAAAAAAACAAAACAAAACAAATAAACTCACTCTTCCTGTTCTCAGAGATCAATTTATGCTGATGACTCAAATTTATGCTTCCAGTCAAAAATTTTATTTAAATTCCAGACTTGCATTCCCATTTGACTTGTGGGTATTTTTACCTGAATGTCTTATAATTATTTTAAACTCAAAATGTTTACTCCAGGGTTAATCTTTCTCTGTGTACATGTTCTGCCTCTGTTCCAAAAGTATGTAAAAAGAGAACCACTTAGGTTCTTATTATCTCAGTTATCTGTTACTATAATTATGCTGCATAACAAATCACCCCAAAGCTTAGTGGCTTAAAATGATAATCATTGATTATGACTGACAGCTGGTTTAACTCATGCATCATGAGGTCAGCTGCCCTTTGGTTATGTGGCACTACTAAGCATGCTTGGGCTTTCTTTTTTTTTTAAAGTCCCTTGCCCCCCTCCCTTACTCCCCATGCTTAGGCTTTCACATGTTTGGGGGCAGCTGGCTGTAGGCTAGTTTAAGCTGACCTTGGTTGGATAACTGGGTTCTCCTTCATGTATCTCTCATATGCATGTGTTTGTCAAGTTTCTTCAGCAAGCTCGCCTGGGAATGTTTTCAAACAAACTTGTAGAATATGCTCTTAGGGGTCACAGAGATTCAAATAAGATTGAAAAGGCGCAAGAGCTTTTTCTTTTTCTTTTTGAGTCAGAGTCTCACTCTTGTCACCCAGGCTGAAGTGCAGTGGCACACTCACGGCCACCACAGCTTTGACTTGCTAGGCTCATGTGATCGGTCTCAGGCTTCCAAGTAACTGGAACTACAAGCATGCACCATCATGCCCAGCTATTTTTTCTTGTTTTATTGTAGAGATGAGGTCTCCTCAAGTTGCCCAGCCTGGTCTTGAACCCGTGGGCTCAGGCAATCCTCTCACCTTAGCCTCTCAAAGTCCTGGGATTATAGGCATGAGTCACTGCACCCAGCCTATCTTTTTCAAATTGCTGCTTTCTTCAAGCTTACTAATGTCCCATTGACCAAAGCATGTCACATAGCCCTCTCCAGAGTCAGAATAGGAGGGGACTAAATATACTTATAGGATAAATGGTATAAATATTGGAGTCCATTTAATTGGGACATTAATGCAATCAATCTGCATTTGTCTAAGTTAGACTTGGAGTCATCCTTGGTTTCTCTGTTTCTCTTACTTTCCATGCAGTTGATCATGACCTCTTCATTCTTCTACTAAAATAGAATCATTCCTTTCTCTCCATCAGTGCCCACTAATGCTGCATAAATCAAGATTTAACCATCACTCCTGTGATGGTTGATTCTATGTGTCAACCAGTTGGGTACCCAGATTTAACAATATTTCTGGGTGTGTCTGTGAGGAAGTTTCTGTATGAGATTAGCATTTGATTTGATGGACTAAGTAAATCAGCTGGCCCTTCCCAATGTGGGTAGGTCTTATACAATTCTTTGAGAGCCTGGAAAAAGGCAGAGGAAGGATAAATTTACCCTTTTTTGCTTCCTGTCTCTTTGTCTGATTAAAGTGGGACATTTGCCTTTGAACTGGAATTTATACCATAGGTTCTCTTGGTTCTCAGGCCTTTTGGGCTTGGGCTGGAATTTATACTATTGGCTTTCCTAGGTTCCAAACTTACAAATGGCAGACTGTGGGACTTCGCAGCCTCCATAATCATGTGATTCCATTCCTAATAATAAATCTCCTCATACACACACACACACACACACACACACACACACACACACACACACACACGTATCCCACTGATTCTGTTTCTCTGAAGAACCATGACTAAAACACCTCTCCTGGATTACTACAATAATCTTTGTGCTAGTGGGTTTTTTTCCTCCCCCTTTATCAAGTTCTGCATCAAATTACAATACTGGTTTAGTTTCTCTATGAGCCCTGCAAACCTCATTGATTGGGCTCTCTCTTTTCTGGTAGTCCTGATCCACACTCCAGAGGTGTTTTAGTCCTCCCAGGCTTGTGCCCTAGTTAGGAGTTCAAGGAAATGTGGACACAGTTTGGGCGAGTTTGTAGCAGATTCTATGCTGTTCATTTATCTAGCAATGGACAGGGTGGCAGAAAGCATCCCAAGGGCTGGTGCTTTACTTACCATACTCCTGGGAGGGGCACGGTGTTCACTATAGACAATAGTGAAAAGCTGCAGAGGGTTCCAGTTGCCCATGGAGCACGCAATGGCAGACAACTGGAGGCACCAGCACAGGAAGCAGATTGTAGAGGGCTGTCACACTGGGTTCACCAAAGGTCACTGAAGCAGACCTTGATTGGGTTGGTGTTGTCTCTCTGTGATATCTCCTTTTGAGTTTAAACTTCTGCTGATGTCTCAGAGAGACTTAAATCGTCACACTTTCTGTAAGACCAGCCTCTTGCAGCACTGACTCAATATTTCTTTTTTTTTTTTTTTTTTTTGCTTTCTTAGTTGGAGTCTCACTCTGTTGCCCAGGCTGGAGTGCAGTGGCATGCTCATGGCCACTGCAGCCTTGATCTGCTGGGCTCCGGCGATTCTTCCACCTCAGTCTTCCAAGTAGCTGGAACTACAGGTGTGTGCCACCATGCCTGGCTTGGTTATTTTGATTTATTGTAGATATGAGGTCTTGCCAAATTGTCCAGGCTGGCCTCGAACCCCTGGGATCAGGCAATCCTCTCACCTTGGCCTCCCAAAGTGCTGGGATTATAGGTTTGAGCCACTGTGCCTGGCCTGACTCAACATTTCTTTCCTTTTCTTTTCTTTTTTTTTGAGTTGGAGTCCTACTCTGTTGCCCAGCCTGGAGCACAGTGGCACGCTCCCGGCCACCGCAGTCTCAACCTGCTGGGCTCTGGCAATCCTTCTGCCTCAGCCTTACAAGTAGCTGGCACTACAGGCGCACCCTACCACGCCCGGCTAGTTTTTGATTTATTGTAGAGACGAGGTCTTGCCAATTTGCCCTGGCGGGTCTCGAACCCGGGGGCTCAGGCAATCCTCTCGCCTCGGCCTCCCAAAGTGCTGGGATTACAGGCTGAGCCACCGAGCTCGGCCCTGACTGCAGGTAGCCTCTTGTGGACAAAAAACTGGGTGAGATTTTGTTCTGCTTCCACCTTGGGGATGAATTGGGATGTGTTCTGGGACAGACTGTGATTTCAGGACTATCATGGAGGAGCCAAAAAGCGTTTTATCCAGCACCAGTGTCTTCCTTCTGTTGATGGCCCTGCGGTACAGGAGATGGAGATGGATATTATTATTATTATTTTTTGAGTTGGATCCTCACTCTGTTGCTCAGACTGGAGTGCAATGGCCGCTCCCAGCCACCGCAGCCTCGACTTGCTGGGTTCCCGCAATCCTTCTGCTTCAGCCTTCCAAGTAGCTGGAACTAGAGGTGCGTGCTACCACGCCCGGCTACTTTTTGATTTATTGTAGAGGTGCGGTCTTGCCAAGTTGCCCAGGCGGGTCTCGAACCTGTGGGCTCAGGCAATCCACTCACCTCAGCCTCCCAAAGCGTGGGATTATAGGCTGAGCCACCGAGCCCTGCTGGAGATGGATTTTAAACTATATATCTAATAGTTTAGTGTTGACTGACCTTGTGGATCTGAGGAGCTTCAGAGCTTTGTGAGAAAGGCCTCAAAGATACTGTCTGCATTATCCCAGTGTAGCCCACTATGGTCCATGGGCCAGCTCTGACCATCAGAGGGGTACTGCGGACCTTGAATGTCAGGGTGACCTCTGAGAAGGGCATGGGACAGAATGGTCAGTAAGTGATCTCTGGCCCACCGGAGAGGAGAGCTGGGCAGCAGGCGAGGACAATGTGAGGGGACCCTTTTGGGGGGCATGCACTGAGGGCTCTTGGGCTAGGGCAGAGACAGCCTCACTCGCTTTCTGTCCAAACGAGACATAAATCCCATAATGTGCCTGCTACTTGATACGTTGTAGATGCGTCATAAGTGTTTGATTTTCTTTTGTCCTCCTAGATTTAATTTTTTTTTTTGAGTCAAAGTCTCACTCTGTCGCCCAGACTGAAGTTCAGTGCACGCTCATGGCCACCGCAGCCTCGACCTGCTGGGCTCAGGCAATCCACCTCAGTCTTCCAAGTAGCTGGAACTACAGGTGTATGCCACCATGCCTGGCTAATTTATTTTAATTTATGTTTTGATTTATTGTAGAGACGAGGTTTCACTAAGCTGCCTAGGCTGGTCTCGAACCCCTGGACTCAGGCAATCCTCTTGCCCCTGCCTCCAAAGTACTGGGATTACAGGCTTGAGCTGCTGCGCCCAGCCTTCTAGATTTAATTTATGCTATAAAAGCCACTTTTCTAAAATACAGATCCAATATATCATTTCTTGTTGTTAAACCACAGTAATAGTTGGATGCAGTGGCTCACACCTGTAATCCCAGCACTTTGGGAAGCTAGGGTAAGAGGATTGCCTGAGCCAATGGGTTTGAGACCAGCCTGGGCAACATGGTAAGATCTCGGCTCTACAATAAATAGCCAGGTGTGGTGGCATGCGTCTGTAGTTCCAGCTACTTGGAAGGCTGAGGCAGAAGGATTGCC
>NW_007246526.1:17981-39338 GCF_000164805.1 Carlito syrichta
CGCCCGGCTGATTTTTTTTTTTTTTTTTTTTTTAATTTATTGTAGAGATGACTTCTCGCCAAGTTGCCCAGGCGGGTCTCGAACCTGCGGGCTCAGGAAATCTACTCACCTCAGCCTCCCAAAGCACTGGGATTATAGGCTGAGCCACCGAGCCCGGCCTGTTTTCAAACTTATATGCATTAGAGTCTCTGAAGGGTTTGTTAAAGCACAAGTTTTTGAGTGCTGTCTTCAGAGTTTCTGATTAGGTAGCTCGAGGGTGGGCCCCAATCATTGCATTTCTAATATCCCAGTGCCACGCTGATGCTGATGGTCTGGTGATCACACTTGGGAAACGACTCTATTTCAGAATACAGACCCAGCTCCTCAGCATGGCAAAGATCTTCATAACTCGACCTTGGGTGTGAAGACAGGGAATTCTGCCAAGAAGAAGTGACAGCGCTGAGAGCACTGTAGGGCAGAAATAATATCTTTTCCTTCTTTCCTTCTAAGTATGTGTCTGAGACAGTTAACGAGAAAAACACATTTATTTAATACAGGCGTTATGTGACACGGAAGTCTTCATTTCCTAATGAAGACCTGAAGGGAAGTGGCTAAACTCGAGTGTTTTTATACTAGGTTTAATGAAGAGGAGAGAATTGTGGAGAAATATGATTGGAGGACAAAAATGTATCATAAAGTGGGGAACGGGGCAAGGCGTTTGTTCGCATTCTTCTTGGTGTCCCTGTGTTTTCAGAGATAAGAATGTTCCTTTCGTCTGGGTAGGAGGTCACCACCTCTCATATGAGGGTCTTATGACTTGCTTCAGGGGAGGGTCAGAAAATTCTTCCTGCCATGCTGTTTCTCACATTCCTTCAGCTTAACGTATTCCATGTGCCAAGGTGCTATATTTTGGAGTAACGATCCTGAACCCTTTGAGTGCCCATTGGGCCATTTGTCATGGTCATGGGAGACTCACCTGTCCCTCACTGGAGACTCCCCTGGGAAAGCACCCATACCTTCTTGCCCTCTCCTTTTGGCCAGCCAACATTTAATTCTCCTGAAATCTGGGTTAAGTGAATAACAAGAAATACTCCGGGGGGAGCAGAAGGCACTAAAGGCAAACTAGTTCTGCATTACCTAGGGGAAGAATGAGTGTTTGTGAGGGAGGCCTGAGATCCTTGTTGTTGAGTCCCTTTGGTGCCCTTGGCGTGATGGTTTTTGTAAGCAGGCTATGTTTCTTTTCTTTTTTTTTTGAGTTGGAGTCTCACTCTGTCACCCAGACTGAGCCACCGAGCCCGGCCGTATATAACTTTTAACAATGCTTGGGCTGGGTGCAGTGGCTCAGCCTGTAATCCCAGCACTTTGGGAGGCCAAGGCAAGAGGATTGCCTGAGCCCACAGGTTCGAGACCTGCCTGGGCAACTTGGTGAGACCTCATCTCTATAATAAATTACAAAAGCTAGCCAGCTATGGTGGTGTGCATCTGTAATTCCAGCTGCTTGGAAGGCTGAGGCAGAAGAATCATCTAAGGCCAGCAAGTCGAAGCTGTGGTGGCTGTGAGCATGCCACTGCACCCTAACCTGGGCCACAAGAGTGAGACTCCAATTCAAAAAACAAAACAAAAGGACAAACAATGCCTGATAACAACAAATGTTTATTGAAGTCTATGTATCAGGAATTATTAGGTACTATGGGAAATTAAAGAGATAAATAAGATGGGGCCTCTGTCCTCACAAAGACTTTGGTGCAGTGACTCATGCCTGTAATCCTAGTAACTCAGGAGGTTGAGGTGAGAGGATCACTTGATCTCGGGAGTTAGAGGCTGCAGTGAGCTATGATGGCGCCACTGCAGCACTCTAGCCTGGGTGACAGAGCAAAATCCCATCTCTAAAAAGAAAAAAAAAAAGATTGCAATTTATTGAAGGAAAAATATGGGCACATGATAATCAAATTTAGTTTATTGGCCAACCACTCTTGGATCTAAAGTTCCAAATTCAAAGAAAGATGTTTGGCAATAGAAATTACACATATATTGCTGGGCTCGGTGGCTCAACCTGTAATCCCAGGCTTTGGGAAGCTGAGGTGAGTGGATTGCCTGAGCCCTCGGGTTTGAGACCCACCTGGGCAACTTGGTGATACCTTATCTCTACAATAAATCAAAAAATTAGGCAGGCGTTGTAGCGTGAGCCTGTAGTTTCAGCTACTTGGAAGGCTGAGGCAGAAGGATCATTGGAGCCCAGCAGGTCGAGGCTGCGGTGGCCGGGAGCGGCCACTGCACTCCAGTCTGGGTGACAGAGTGAGACTCCAATCAAAAAAAAAAAAAAAAAAAGAAATTACACATATATTTCCTACTCTCTTTAGTGCCAGGAAAAAAAATACCACAGTGTTAAATATGCATTGATTATAAAATGCATCCTTACTTCAGAAATATTAAATGTGAAAAGAATAGATTTCATAATGGAGAAATTATAATTTGTAGGTATATATTTGTCTGATGTTTGTTTATCTACCTACCTATCTCCTACTTTTTTTTTTTTTTTTTTTTTTGAGTTGGAGTGTCACTCTGTCACCCAGACTGGAGTGTAGTGGCCACTCCTGGCCACCGCAGCCTCGACCTGCTGGGCTCTGGCGATCCTTCTGCCTCAGCCTTCCAAGTAGCTGGAATTACAGGCATGCGCTACCATGCCCGGCTGATTTTTTGATTTATTGTAGAGATGAGGTCTCACTGCCCAGGCAGGTCTCGAACCCGCGGGCTCAGGCAATCCACTCACGTCAGCCTTCCAAAGGCATGGGATTACAGGCTGAGCCACCGAGCCCGGCTTATCTCCTACTTTTGTATCAGCCATCAACCTGCATTTATTTTCCATTTATATTATTTAAGAGGGTTCCTTATTCTAGGACCATTTTATTTGTTCTTGGCCCTTTAACTGCCCTCTGCCTGTAGTCTCCTCAGATCCTGTTTATTATTTCAAGAACTATATTCTTAATTCCCAGCTATCATCAGAACATAATAAAAACAAAGCATATGCTAGTCTGGGGCCAGAGCTGCTTCTGGGATTATCACGATAGTTGATCTCAGTTTTATCCTGTAGGGGAGGAGAAATGTTTTTTCCTTCTACTTATCTTAGTTTCATTGGTGGGGGCCTGTGTAACAAAAGATGGGTTAACAAGAGAAAAACATACAAATGTATTCAATACAGGTATTTTTGTGATATGGAACTCTTCATTAGGAAATGAAGACTTAAAGAAGCAGTTAAACTTGAGCGTTTTTATGCTAGGTTTGATGATGAGTGGAGAGTTGTGGAGAAATATGATTGGAGAACAAGAGTATGATCCAGTGGTAAAAAACCGAGGAAACTTAGTGAGACTTGTTTGTTCAGATTTCTCTTGGTATCCTTATGTTTTCAAAGAAATAAAGATGACCCTTTCCTCTGGGTACAGGAGGGCGCCTCTCACATGAATATCTTATGACTTACTTTAGGAGAAGTTCAGAAAATCCTTCCTGCACATATAGTTTCTCAAATTCCTTCAGCTTAAAATATTCAACATTCTAAGGTGTCATATTTTGGGGTAGTGTGTCTTGAACACCATCAATCAAAGACAGGACAAAGGTCCTGTGATAACACTGAGACCTTGAAGAGACATTTAGTGTGGCTGTCACTGGCCCTCCTGTTTTCTGTGGTTGCTGGAATTTGATAGTTTCTTTTTTTTTTTTTGAGTTGGAGTCTCACTCTTGTCGCCCAGGCTAGAGTGCAGTGGCACATTCATGGCCACTGCAGCCTCGACCTGCTGGGCTTAGGCGATCCTTCTGCCTGAGCTTTCCAAGTAGCTGGAACTACAGGCTCACGCCACCACGTCTGGCTAGAATTTGACAGTTTCAACACACATGTGGTATGGGGTAAAGCACACCAGACAATACAAACTGTATTCCACAGTTTAGGTCCGTTAATGCTACCTAATTATCTTGTTGTCTTTAGGAAAATCCCATACAGTCTTAGCTAGCTTTTGCAATAATAACAACTCTTCTAGTTCTCTCTCAAGGTTGTGGCAAGAAAGAAATCAAATATGTATGTAAAAGTGCTTTCAAAGGGATAGATTGTTCTACAAATATACATAAGCTAAATTTTGTCAGCATGCTATTACTGCAGGGGCTGGCTAAGCCCAAATCCTGAAATAGGACCGCCAATAAACTGTCACTTGAACAAACATCTGTGAAGGATACAATGGGATCTGAGTAACGGAGGGACAGCAATAAGTAGAACCCATAGTTTCTCTCCTTAAGGGGTTTGTCATGTCATACCTTCTGAAGCAGGTAGGTAGATACTTGTGCCTTGCTCACCCTTTGCAATAACTGTGCCAATTTGAACCAGTTTTTTAGAATAGACACCAGCCTGCAATAGGATTGTTAGCTAGAATATTCGTGTTTGTGTTTAGGGGTTTGGGATGGAATGTGGGAGTGGCTGTTAGATAACTACCATTGTCTGGAACTACCATTGTCTAGAACTACATTTGTTTGTTTAATTTTTTTGTATGGGGGAAATCAGATGTGTAATAACTTCTGACTTCTCCACACCATCATTTATGGGAAGTACTAGTAGTTACCACTGATTTCTGACTCACTGAGCCAGCTTAAACTACCCATTCTTTACATCAAATTGGACCTCTAGGGAAATCTAATTTGTGCCAAAGTGGCCGGAAATTGAATCTGTTCCTATGCAAGTTTACTATGTCATCATTCAGTTTGAGTGATCGTGCAGTCTCTCTTTAGCAGTGCTGTCTTCTGGAACTGTGGAACTACTTTTTTGGTGAGGTCCTGGCATGTTCTGTAGAGCTATGCACGTCTTGTGATATAAATGTGGAATAAATATTTTTTGTATAATTTTGCTTAAAAAATAATCAACCACCCTTATTCTTATTGACAGTGAAGTATAGTAGTACACAGATTTCTCATTTTCCTTCTTACTTACATAATATTCTAAATTATACAAATATATGCAAGAAATTCTCCAATTGTACCATTGTATTTAGCATTTTCCTCAAAGTCTTGGGCTGTTTTATGTAAGCATTTATGCACTTTTTTTTTTTTTTTTGAGTTGGAGTCTCACTCTGTCGCCCAGGCTGGAGTGCAGTGGCATGTTCACAGCCACCGCAGCTTCAACCTGCTGGGTTCAGGTGGTCCTTCTGCCTCAGCCTTCTGAGTAGCTGGAACCACAGGCATATGCCACCATGCCCAGCTGACTTTTTGATTTATTGTAGAGGCGAGATCTTGCCATGTTGCTCAGGCTGGTCTCGAACTCCTGAGCTCAGGTAATCCTCTCGCCTCCGCCTCCCAAAGTGCTGGAATTACAGGCGTGAGCCACTGCACCTGGCTATCTACATATTTTCATTTCAGGCCTTTCACAATTGTTTTATTAGACAATTTGTCTTCTTGCCTTCACCTGAATTTAATCCTAAAGCTGGAGGAAAATAAAACATTTATGGTAGAGCCTGACATTCTGGTTTCCGAGAACAAGAGGTTTATTGCAGGGCATTGTTCAAGGCTTCCTTTCTCCCAGGAACTCTGCCAGAAGATGGCATTCTGCTCCCAGAACCCCTCTCCACTGCACCAAGTCATTAGGAGTCTGTGAAGACTGCAGTTGGAAAGCCATTAGCCTCAGCAAGGCTGACAGGAAATGAATTTGCTTGTGCATCTCCAGTCAAGGTCAATGCCATTAAGGTCTGCAAAACTACAATATCCCAGACTAAAGATTTTTAAATTATTTTGCTGGCGCACCAATAAGACACTTTCATTTCAATTTAGACCGAGGGCTAGAAACTCTAAATAACAAAGTAGTTAAGGTAGAATACAATTATAATTATGAAAGAAAAAAGTGAATTCTAAAAGAAGTCTATAGTAAGCTGTAGCTAACTCAATATATAGTATAATGTTAATATTAGTGTGTAGTATATAATTCATATATACAGTAATAGCATATGATTCATATATAGAATATAGCATATTTACTATATTTTAATGACAATAAGTTTAAACTGTTTTGCATTTTCTTTCTTTCTTTTTTTTTTTTTACTTGAAGTCTCACTCTGTCGACCAGTTTGGAGTGCAGTGGCACTCTCACGGCCTCCTCAGTGTTGTCCCGCTGGGCTCTAATGATCCTTAGTCCTCAACCTTCCAAGCAGCAGGAGCCAAAGGCGTGTGCTACCACACATGGCTAATTTTTTTGATTTATTGTAGAGACGAGGTCTCACCAAGTTGCCCAGGTTAGTCTCCAACCCCTGAACTCAGACCATCCTCTCATCTTGACCTTCCAGTGTGCTGGGATTGTAGGCGTGAGCCACCATACTCGACTCTGTTTTACATTTTCAGTAGTATCTTCTTTTTTAAAGAAATCTATTTGCTAGTAATGCCACAGAAAATTGCATTGGGAAATTTTGTTTTACAGTATTCTTTTAAGTAAATCTACTATGTGCATATGGTAAAAAGGTAAACACTAAAGAAGAGTCACAAATGACAAGTACAGTTTTCCCGATTGAACTTATTCATTCATTTATTTATTTTTTGAGTTAGAGCCTCACTCTGTTGCCCAGGCTGGAGTGCAGTGGCACGCTCCCGGCCACCGCAGCCTCAACCTGCTGGGCTCCGGCGATCCTTCCACCTCAGCCTTCCAAGTAGCTGGAACTACAGGTGCTACCACGCCTGGCTAATTTTTGATTTATTGTAGAGACAGGTGTCGCCAAGTTGCCTGGGCGGGTCTTTAACCCGCGGGTCAGGCAATCCACTCAGCTCAACCTCCCAAAGTGCAGGCATTACAGGTTGAGCCACCGAGCCCGGCCTCCCCATTGAACTTCTGAGTTTCATTTCCACTGCCAGTGGTAGCTAATAGTGTTTCATATAATCTTTCAGAAATAAAAAAAATGTCAAGTTGTCTAAAAAACAGAAATGAGCTCATATTCCTCATTATTTTAATGCTAATTTTAAAATTGTTTAAACAATTACTATGAAAGAGACTGTCAACCAATTATAAAGCATGACCCTATTTGAATCTTGATTTTTTTTTTTTGAGTTGGAGTCTCACTCTGTTGCCCAGACTGGAGTGCAGTGGCTGCTGCCGGCCACCGCAGCCTCAACCTGCTGGGCTCCTGTGATCCTTCCGCCCCAAGTAACTGGAACTACAGGCGCGCGCTACCACGCCCGGTTAATTTTTTTATTTATTGTAGAGATGAGGTCTCACCAAGTTGCTCAGGCAATCCACTCACCTCAGCCTCCCAAGGCGCGGGATTACAGGCTGAGCTACCGAGCCCAGCTGAATCTTGATTTTTAAAAATTGTAAAAAACAAGCAGAATTAGGGCAACCCCTTTGGGTCTCCTCCCACTGTGGGAGCTTTTCTTTCCTCTCAATAAATCCTACTTTCTCACTAAAGCAACAACAACAACAACAACAAAACAAAACAAAAAAACAAGCAGAATTGACTGGGCATGTAGTTCCAGCTACTTGGAAGGCTGAGGTGGGAGGACTGCCTGAGCCCAGCAGGTGGCGGCTGCAGTGGCCATGAGCATGCCACTGTACTCTAGCCTGGGCAACAGAGTGAGACTCTGACTCAAAAAACAAAACAAAACAAAAAAAACAAGCAGGTTCTATTTCTTTTTCTAGGTGCTGTTTACATGAGTATGGTAATTTTGTAAAAATTTCACAAGCTGTATACTTACAAATATTGCACACAAAGTTCACTTATAAGTATTTATGACACAAGCAATGAAATTTAATCAATGACTGGATATTTGAAATATTAAAAGATTTTTAACTCTTAAAGGTGATAATGGTCATTTTGGTTGTTTTTTTAAAAAGTCCTTATATTTTAAAGATATAGGTTGAAATATTTATGGATAAAATTTGGGATTTCCTTCAAAATAATGTGCGTTTCTAAGAAGGGGATGGGCATGTAAGTAAAACATAATTGGCCATAATTTGCTAATTATTAAAGTGATGGATTCATTTGGGTTTATTATACGATTCTCCCTACTTTTGTTTATATTTACCATTTTCTATAAGACAGTAAAAAATATTTTCATGAAATGTTCCAACCATACAAAAAACTATAAAATTAGTAGTCATGAAATTAAATAGTGGTTACCCACGTGCCAGGCACTGTGTAAGGTCTTTACGTATAATGACTTATTTTATCCTCACTGTACCCCTGTGAGATAAACATTATTTTAAATCCCCATTTTACAGGTGAAGAAACTACATTAAATATCTTGTCTATAGTCACAGTAGTTTGTGGAGCCATGTGCATTAAGAAATACAATCAGTGAGCCTGTGGGTTCGAGACCCGCCTGGGCAGGCGAGGCCTCATCTCTACAATAAATCAAAAAATTAGCCGGGCGTGGTAGCGTACGCCTGTAATTCCAGCTACTTGGAAGGCTGAGGTGGAAGGATCGCCGGAGTCCAGCAGGTCGAGGCTGTGGTGGCCGGGAGCGGTCACTGCACTCCAGTCTGGGGTGACAGACTGAGACTCCAACTCAAAAAAAAAAAAAAGAAATACAGTCTGGCCGGACACAGTGGCTCATGCCTATAAGCCCAGCACTTGGGGAGGCCTAGGTGAGAGGATTGCCTGAGCCCACTGGTTCGAGACTAGCCTGGGTAACTTGGCAAGACCTCATCTCTAAAATAGAATAGAATAGAATAGAATAAAGTAAAATAAAATAAAATAGCCAGGTGTGGTGGCACCTGCCTGTGGTTCCAGCGACTTGGAGGGCTGAGGTGGAAGGATCGCCTGAGCCCGGCAGGTTGAGGCTGTGGTGCCCATGAGTGTGCCACTGCACTCCAGCCTGGGCAACAGAGTGACTCCAACTCAAAAAAAAAAGAAAGAAAAGAAAAGAAAAAGAAAAGAAAATCTATTTAACATAAGTGAAGAGTACGTGTATGTTGAGTTGAAACATATGAGACTGTTGTTTTTGTTGGTCAAAAATGGTTGAGCATTGGCAATGTCATGTGGTTTAATTCAATCTCTTCTCAATTGCATCCTGTCCCCACTCCCCAGGTAACAACTGTCATCATTTCCATACATTTCTTTGTACTTGACCATCGTATGTATGTATATTTACCAGTAGATATAATTGTTTCTTATGTTTTTTTTTTTTTTTTGAGTTGGAGTCTCACTCGTTTGCCCAGACTGGAATGCAGTGGCCGCTCCTGGCCACCGCAGCCTCGACCTGCTGGGCTCTGGCGATCCTTCCGCTTCAGCCTTCCAAGTAGCCGGGATTACAGGCATGCGCTACCACGCCCGACTGATTTTTTGATTTATTGTAGAGATGAGGTCTTGCTGCCCAGGTGGGTCTCGAACCCGCGGGCTCAGGCAATCCACTCACCTCAGCCTCCCAAAGGTGCGGGATTACAGGCTGAGCCACCGAACCCGGCTGTTTCTTATGTTTTTAAATTTTATCATAGCATACTGTTGTCGTTTTGGCAATTTGCTTTTTGTCTTCAGCTTATGTCTATGAGTTCTATTTATGTTGATAACTTTTTTTTTTTTTTGACTTGAAGTCTCACTCCCTTGCCCCGGCTGGAGTGCAGTGGCACACTCATGGCTGCGCCAGCATCGACCTGCTGGCCTCTGGCGATCCTTCCACCTCACCCTTCCAAGTAGCCAGAACTACAGGTGCACGCTACCATGCCTGGCTAATTTCTGATTTATTGTAGAGATGAGGTCTCGCCAAGTTGCCCAGGCTGGTCTTGAACCCATGGGCTCCGGCAATCCACTCGCTTCAGCCTCCCAGAGTGCTGGGATTACAGGATGAGCCACCGAACCTGGCCCGATAACGTTTTTAAAACACGCTGTGGAATACTCAGACCATAGATAGGAAGGATACATGAACTAAAGGTAAACTAGCTGCTTGGTATCCATTCATGGTATTATTAACTAACTTACTTAACCAGCTCCCTACTGTTGGACATTTTGGTTGTTTCCAGTCTTTTATTATGGCAAGCAATGTTTCTACAAATATATATGGCATACTTACATGAGTATGTTAAAAGCATAAATGTCTGTCAATGGCAACAACTGATAAAATTTTAATTTAATGAATAAAAATGCAGGATTAGTCATCTTATTTTGCTTCTAGAACATATTTTATTGCATTTTATTTTATCTTCCATGAAAACATTCCAAATGTCAACTGATTCTTATGAAAATCTACATTTTATCTGGTCTTACAGAAAACTAGATCTCCCCTTGAGAACATTTTGCATAGACAGAGCAGACAATGCTTTGTGGTTGAAATGTTTACTCAGTTTTGATATTGTGGCCAATAAAATGAAACGAGGAAAATAACCGGAAGTATTGGAGAAGAGAGAGTCTTTAAAATTCTAACATAGCTAGTCACTTTAATGTGGTTTTGGTGAAATAACTGCTTGCTCTAGAGAAAAATCCATCTGGAAGTCTGTGTGGGTTGTGAATGCAAATAATGGAGGAGTTTGTACATCTGGATTATTGGTGGAAATATTTATCCATTTTTATTGCTCTCTGTGTTTTTTGCCTCCTTCCCTTGATCCATAACATGTCGGTCTCAGTTTGAGTTGTGAGTAGCCTTTCTTTTTTTTTTTTTTTGAGTTGGAGTCTCACTCTGTCGCCCAGACTGGAGTGCAGTGGCCGCTCCCGGTCACCGCAGCCTCGACCTGCTGGGCTCCGGCGATCCTTCCGCCTCAGCCTTCCGAGTAGCCGGAATTACAGGCGCGTGCTACCACGCCCGGCTAATTTTTTTTTAATTTTTTTATTGTAGAGATGAAGTCTCGCCTGCCCGGGTGGGTCTCGAACCCGCGGGCTCAGGCAATCCACTCACTTCAGCCTCCCAAAGGCGCGGGATTACAGGCTGAGCCACCGAGCCCGGCTGTGAGCAGCCTTTCTAATGACCCTTAGTGGTTGAGGCTCTTGGCAGTAGTGGCGCTTGCTCTTTCCTGCCTCCCTCCCTCTTTCCCTTCCTTCCCTCCCTTCCTTCCTTCCTTCTTTCCTTCTTCCCTTCCTTCCCTCCCTCCTTCCCCCCTCCCTCCCTTCCTCCTTCCTTCCTTCCTTCCTTCCTTCCTTCCTTCCTTCCTTCCTTCCTTCCTTCCTTCCTTCCTTCCTTCCTTCCTTCCTTCTTTCCTTCCTTCCTTCCTCTCTCTTTCTTTCTTTCGACTTGGTTTGCTCTCTCACCCAGGTTGGGGTGCAGTGGTGGAGTCATAGCTCACAATAACCTTGAATTCATGGGCTCAAGTGTTCCTCCCACTCAAGCCTCCCAAGTAGTTGGGACTATAGGCGCCCAACACCACACCTAGCTAGTAGTGGCTCTTTCACAGATAAAACCTGAAAAAGTAAAGGAAAATCTGATGTTCAGCAGTGAACACCGGGCACACCAAGGTGTATAAAGTCATGATCCATCCATAATACAAATATTGTCTATCAAGCCCCCGTGGCCCTTGTACTACCCGCATTTGTAGAAATAAGGAATAGGTGCTGGAATGACTCTGGAATATAAATCATTCCATTTGGTGTTGTTTTTAACTGTAAGCTTTTCTCTTATTCCAACTCTGGTGATCCTCAGTAATGTTCCTGTAATGTAGGCAGATTCTTAGTTGAGACCACCTGGAAAACTGAATGCTTGTTTTCTTTTTATGAATATTAAGCTTGTGTTGGAGCCAGTTTTAGCTTTATCCCAGCCTTCACTTCAGAGAGAGCCTAGGAAGCTATGCTAGTTAAAGGATTTTGGTTAAAAAAAAAAATTAAACCATACCACTAGAAAACACATTTTTTTTTTTTTTTGAGTTGGAGTCTCTGTCACCCAGACTGGAGTGCTGTGGCACGCTCCTGGCTGCTGCAGTCTCGACCTGCTGGGCTCTGGCTATCTTTCCGCCCCAGCCTTCCAGGTAGCCAGAACTACAGGCATGCGCTACCACGGCCAGCAAACTTTTTATTTTTTGTAGAGACAAGGTCTTGTCAAGTTGCCCGGGCTGGTCTCGAACCTGCAGGCTCAGGCAGTCCACTCACCTCGGCCTCCCAAAGTGCTGGGATTACAGACTGAGCCAACCAGAAAACATTTTAGCATTTTGTTTCTTTTAAATTTTCTTGCTCTTTATGCGTTGCTTTTTTTTTTCAATTTGGAGTCTCACTCTGTCAACTGGTCTGGAGTGCAGTGGCTCACTCACGGCCACCACAGCCTTGACCCGCTGGGCTCATGCGATCCTTCCCCCTCAGCCTTCCAAGGAGCTGGAACTACAGACACGCACTGCCACACCCAGCTAGTTTTTAAATTTATTGTAGAGATGTGGGCTCACCAAGTTGCCCAGGCTGGTCTCAATCTGCGGGCTCAGGCAATCTTTTCGTCTCGGCCTCCCAAAGTGCTGGGATTACAGACTGAGCCAACCAGAAAACATTTTAGCATTTTGTTTCTTTTAAATTTTCTTGCTCTTTATGCGTTGCTTTTTTTTTTCAATTTGGAGTCTCACTCTGTCAACTGGTCTGGAGTGCAGTGGCTCACTCACGGCCACCACAGCCTTGACCCGCTGGGCTCATGCGATCCTTCCCCCTCAGCCTTCCAAGGAGCTGGAACTACAGACACGCACTGCCACACCCAGCTAGTTTTTAAATTTATTGTAGAGATGTGGGCTCACCAAGTTGCCCAGGCTGGTCTCAATCTGCGGGCTCAGGCAATCTTTTCGTCTCGGCCTCCCAAAGTGCTGGGATTACAGACTGAGCCAACCAGAAAACATTTTAGCATTTTGTTTCTTTTAAATTTTCTTGCTCTTTATGCGTTGCTTTTTTTTTTCAATTTGGAGTCTCACTCTGTCAACTGGTCTGGAGTGCAGTGGCTCACTCACGGCCACCACAGCCTTGACCCGCTGGGCTCATGCGATCCTTCCCCCTCAGCCTTCCAAGGAGCTGGAACTACAGACACGCACTGCCACACCCAGCTAGTTTTTAAATTTATTGTAGAGATGTGGGCTCACCAAGTTGCCCAGGCTGGTCTCAATCTGCGGGCTCAGGCAATCTTTTCGTCTCGGCCTCCCAAAGTGCTGGGATTACAGACTGAGCCAACCAGAAAACATTTTAGCATTTTGTTTCTTTTAAATTTTCTTGCTCTTTATGCGTTGCTTTTTTTTTTCAATTTGGAGTCTCTTTCTGTTGCCCAGGCTGGAGTGCAGTGGCACGCTCACCTGCTAGGCTCAGGTGATCCTTCCAGCTCAGCCTTCCTAGTAGCTGGAACTAAAGGCGTGTGCCACCATGCCTGGCTGATTTTTTGATTTATTGCAGAGACGAGGTCTCGCCATGTTGACCAGGCTGGTCTCAAACCCCTGAGTTTAGGCAATCTTTGCCTCTGCCTCCCAAAATGCTGGGATTACAGGTGTAAGCCATGGCACCTGGTTTATATGTTGTTTTAAAAAAATTCTTCCAAGGCTGGGTGCGGTAGCTCAAGCCTGTAATCCCATCATTTTGGGAGGCCGAGGTGAGACGATCGCCTAAGCCTGGGGGTTCGAGATCAGTCTGGGCAACTTGGTGAGACCTTATCTCTACAAAAAATAAAAAAAAATTAGCCAACATGGTGGTGCGCGCCTGTGGTTCCAGCTACTAGGAAACTGAGACGGATGGATCTCTTGAACCCAGCTGGTCAAGGCTATGATGGCCATGAGCATGCCACTGCACTCCAGCCTGGACAATGGGGTGAGACTCCAACTCAAAAAAAAAAAAAAATCTTCAGCCGGGCTTGGTGGCTCAGCCTGTAATCCCAGCGCTTTGGGAGGCTGAGGTGAGTGAATTGCCTGAGCCCGCGGGTTCGAGACCTGCCTGGGCAACTTAGTGAGACCTCATCTCTACAATAAATCAAAAACAAACAAACAAACAAACAAACAAACAAACTAGCCAGGCGTGGTAGCGCACGCCTGTAGTTCCAGCTACTTGGAAAGCTAAGGCAGAAGGATTGACGGAGCCCAGCAGGTTGAGGCTGTGGTGGTCGGGAGCATGTCACTGTACTCCAGCCTGGGCGACAGAGTGAGACTCCAACTAAAAATAAAATAAAAAATAGAAACCTTAATTTTTACACATTCATGACTTTTTAAAAATTTCTTGGCCAAAATATTTTAACAAATACATCACAAGGTATAAAAATTTAATTTGAAGTTTTTCTTGCATTTTTTAATACCTCTAAGTTTTTAGCAGTATAGATTGAAGTTCACATTCTTGGTTTTATTTTACATTTTTGGATCAAAAAGAATCACAATTTTTTATTTCTCTCAATAAATCCTGGTTTCTAAAAAAAATAGAAGAAAGAAAGAAAAAGAAAAGGGATGCTGCTAGAGAAGGAAAAAGAATGAGGATTGAATTGGGAGATAACATGAACCAAAAGGTAAAGGACTTGAAAGCAGAATGTCTCCCTCTCTTTGCATCAGAGAAATGTAAAGCAAAACCAGAATGAGATATCACCTTAGATCTGTTAGAATGGCTGCTTTTAGATAAAGAAACTAAAACCAAACCCAAACAAAAAGCCACACACCAAAAAATAAAATTATTGGTAAGAATGTGGAGAAATTGGAGCCCCTGTGCACTATTGTTGGGACTGTGCTACAATCATTATGGAAAACAATATGAAAATTCCTCAAAAAATTAAAAATAGAACTACCATATAATGCAGCAGTCTCACTTCTGGTTTTATCTCCAGAAGAACTGAAAGGCCGAGCTTGGTGGCTCAGCCTGTAACTCCGCGCTTTGGGAGGCTGAGGTGAGTGAATTGCCTGAGCCCGAGGGTTCGAGACCCGCCTGGGCAACTTGGTGAGACCTCATCTCTACAATAAATCAAAAATCAGCCGGGGTGGTAGCGCGCGCCTGTAGTTCCAGCTACTCAGAAGGCTGAGGCAGAAGGATCGCCGGAGCCAAGTGGGTCGAGGCTGCGGTGGCCGGGAGCGGCCACTGCACTCCAGTCTGGGCGACTGAGTGAGACGCCAACTAAAAAAAAAAAAAAAAGAACTGAAAGCAGGTACATGAATAGATATTTGCATATCCATGTTCTTAGCAGCACTATTCACAATAGCCAAGAAGTTTGTCAATGGATGATGGATAGACAGAATGTATATACATGCAATGGAATATTGTTCAGCCTTAAAAAGGACAGTAATACTGTCACATTCTACAACATCGATTAACCTTGAGGATATTATGTTAAATGAAATAAGCAAGTCAAAAACTGTATGATTTCACTTATATAGATATATAAAGTATCTAAAGTAGTCAAACTTATAGAAACAAAGTAGAATGGGTACCAAGGATGTGAACAGGTGGAAAAGCCAAGTTGTTCATGGGAGTCGAGTTTCAGTTTTGCCAGATGAAAATGTCCTGGAGATCTGTTTCACATGTGGAAATGCTTAACACTACACTTCAATGTACACTTTAAAATGGTGAAGGTGATAACTTTTTTTTTTTTTTTTTAGTTGGCGTCTCACTCGGTCGCCCAGACTGGAGTGCAGTGGCCACTCCCGGCCACCGCAGCCTCGCCTGCTGGGCTCCGGCGATCCTTCCGCCTTAGCCTTCCGAGTAGCCGGAATTATAGGCTACTCGCTCTATTGCACTGGAGTGCAGGGACATGCTCATGGCTCACTGCAGCATTCCGCAGGCTGGTCTTGAACTCCTGGGCTCAAGCAATTCACCTGCCTTGGCCTCTCAAAGTGCTGGTAATATAGGCATGCGCCACCATGCCTGGCCTCTTTTTGGTTTTTGGAAGCAGCATTAGAGCAGCATTAGAGAGTTACCCAAAATGAAGTAAGGCATTTACTGAGGAGCTCCCCAGATACCAATGAATTAGATTTATTTCCTCTCCTAATAAAGCTTTGATAGTTTATTGTAGTAGACTGCCTAGTTTACCTCTGTGGAAAAAAGAGAATGAGAGAAGATTGATTTACACATTTTTGGAGATAAGAAGGGTGATAAAATACCAAATTAACTTCTACTCATGAGAAGGAATTAATGGATTTTTTTGTTTACTCAAGTGACCTGAGGCAAATAAAAATAATTTGCCCGGATGATGTACTCATTTATCTTCATGAAGTATCAGATTGATCTTAAAGTTTACCTTGGTATTTCTGAGCCTGATGACTACATTCTCAGTTGAGTGAGGGGACTGACTCACAGAAGTTCTTTTTTCTTTTTTTTTGAGTTAGAGTCTCACTCGGTCGCCCAGACTGGAGTGCAGTGGCCGCTCCCGGCCACCGCAGCCTCGACCTGCTGGGCTCCGGCGATCCTTCCGCATCAGCCTTCCAAGTAGCTGGAATAGAAGGTCTTTTTTCTAGACAGATAGCCTCATCGACCGTTCCCTTCTACTTAAGGGGTTTTAAGTGTGGGCAGAAATCAAAAGTAGCTTTTCCTTAGAAAAATGTTACATATTAGGACTAATTTACTAAGATGTAGAGTCTCTGTATTATTCAGTCTTAGAGAGAGTTTGAACAGTATTTCTAGCTTCTACGTTTTAAAGAGGGTTTTTATAAATTTGAGCATGTCTGAGAAAGACAAGGCTTGAAGTATATGGGAAGAATTGTTAAAATATCTGCAACTCTATCTGAAGAAAAATTTTATTGAGAAAAGGGGTTAAATTTATTCCATGTGGCTTCAGAAGGCAAAAATTGGATGATTGGACAGAGGCTGCAGGAAATAGATATCGACTTAAAATTGGAATTTTCTGACACCTGAAGATGTTTGAGCATGAAATTGGACACCCTGTGAAGCCAGGAGGACCCTGTGCTTGGAGTGCTTAAGCAGAAGCTTGCTAGTGGTCTGTCAAGGATGTTGTGGAGGGGATCACCACACTGGGGATACTTGCCGAGATGACCTCAAAGTTTTCTTGAATCTGAAGGAACAAGGTGAAGCTGTAGATTTTTGAAGTCATATATATGGGGGTAGACATTTGTAAAAAAGGTTTGACCTTTTGTTGGGAACTTCTTAAGAACCATGATAAATGTTAAAAAGTCATAGTGAAGGTAAAGAAATCCTCTTAGCTCTAGAGCTGCCTATACTTGGTTGGGTAAGATAATTGAAAATATTAAAATCTACTTAAATAGCATTTTCAAATACCTTAATCTTTGTAAGTAACAGAAATAAAGGGAATACATGGATATTTGTTATATGGTTGGTTCTTTAGAAGACAAGTTTATAATAACATTATAGATATGTTGGATGACTAACATTAATAGATACTGATAATTACTCTTATAGAACATAGACCGCATTTTATTTTGCCCTTCAACATGTCTTAATGTAAAGTTCCTTTTTCAATAGGCATTGATACAAATTTTGTATCAGGCAGGATATAAGAATTGGACCCAATATACTAAACATTTGAGGAATTTGAAAACATCCTTAATGTATGAATAGTGTTGCCATGGAATTTGAATTTGTTTAGCTTAAAAAGGATCAATATTCTACATTGATCAGCATTGTTGAGAACTAAGAAATGGTTACTAGAAAAAGATGGCTATCATCTTAGATGTTTGATATTTACTGTAGATCTCACAAAAAGAAATACTTCATGCTTACTGAAGCAGCTTACTTTGTCCGATACAAAGTATTAGGAAATTAATTTGGTCTGATACAATACATGTAAAAAAATTCCTATAATTTTCCACCTTCCTGCTTAGTTAATTTCCTACTATTTTGGAAACATGGAAAAATGTAGACCCAAAAGAAAGGTAAGATGTAAAGGAGGATGTGAATTTTATTTGCATGTTATGCTATTTCTTTTATTTTTGTTTTATTGTAAAGCTGATCATGCTTATTATAGAATGTTTTGGAAATGAGTGCATTATTTTTAAACCTCCCATCTGTTACCTCAAAACTAGATTTATTTTTTTCTTTTTTGGATAATAAAAACTTGTGATTCTTTTTGATCCAAAAATTTAAAATAAAGCCCCAAGAGTGCGAACTTCAATCTATACTGCTAAAAACTTAGAGGTATTAAAAATGCAAGAAAAACTTCAAATCAAATTTTTATATCTTGTAATGTATTTGTTAAGGCCACCCATGGTCAGTGGCTCAGCCTGTAATCCTGCTTTGGGAGGCTGAGGAGAGTGAATTGCCTGAGCCTGCAGGTTCGAGACTCACATGGGCAATTTGGCGAGACCTCATCTCTACAATAAATAAAAAAAAAAATTAGCCGGGCATGGTAGCATGCGCCTGTAGTTCTAGTTACTTGGAAAGCTGAGGTGGAAGGATCACTGGAGCCCAGCAGGTCGAGGCTGTGGTGGCCGGGAGTGGTCACTGCACTCCAGTCTGGGCGACTGAATGAGACTCCAACTCAAAAAAAAACAACAACAAAACTTTGGCCAAGAAATTAAAACAAGTCATAAATGTGTAAAAATTAAGGTTTTTAACAGCCCTGGTTATCACTATGTAACCTATGCATGTAACAAAATTGTACATATACTCCATAAATTTGTACAATTTTAAAAAAAGAGACAAATCTAAGTGTGCTTCTTGAAAAAATTAAAGTTTTAAGGTAAGACAAAGTTATATGAAAGGCCAGAGTAATACTTAATAATATATTTTCAAACAATTTAATTATATTAAAGGCATAAAATTATATTAAAGACATAGTGAATGTCAAATTTAGTCAAGTAGATTGTATTATGACTTACCCTAAAAAACCCTTGTTAAGAATTTTATCTCATCATGCCATTGCTTATGAAAAATTAACCAAATTATTTTACAAATCAAACAAAATAGAAAGTATTCTGATTTATCACATTGCTTAATAACCAAATGATAGAAACTCCAAGAAATTATTTTGTTCTATTCCATCTTTCATAGATTAGAAAACTATAGTTCAGGCTGGGCTAGGTGGCTCAGCCTGTAATCCCGCGCTTTGGGAGGCCAAGGTGAGTGAATTGTCTGAGCCCAAGGGTTCGAGACCCACCTGGGCAACATGATGAGACTTCATCTCTACAGTAAATAAAAAAAAAAAAAAATTAGCTGGGTGTGGTAGTGCACGCCTGTAGTTCTAGCTACTTGGAAGACTGAGGGGGAAGGATCCCCGGAGCCCAGCAAGTCAAGGCTGTGGTGACCGGGAGCAGCCACTGCACTCCACTCTGGGTGACAGAGTGAGACTCCAACTAAAAAAAAAAAAAGAAAACTAAAGTTCATATAGGAATGGAATAATTTTCTCCATTGAGTAACAAGCAGCTCCCCAGAGCTCCATCATCACATTTTATTTGTGAGGTTTATAGAGTAATTAATTGTTGATTCCCCCACTCATCCAAATGTTGGAAGATGTATGAATGTATGTATTTATTTATTTTTTGAGTTGGAGTCTCACTCTGTGGCACAGACTGGAGTGCAGTGGCCGCTCCCGGCCACCGCAGCCTCGACCTGCTGGGCTCTGGTGATCCTTCCGCCTCAGCCTTCCGAGTAGTTGGAACTACTGGTGTGCACTCCCATGCCCGGCTATTTCTTTGATTTATTGTAGAGATGAGGTCTCGCCAAGTTACCCAGGCGGGTCTCGAACCCGTGGGCTCAGGCAATCCACTCACCTCAACCTCCCAAGGCACGGAATTACAGGCAGAGCCACTGAGCCCGGCTGGGTATATTTGGAACAATGCAAATATAGAACTCTAAAGTGAATTTCATTTTTATATAAACTATAAAATATCATGAAAATCCTTTGGAAAGTTTTCATGCAGTTGATAGTTTACTTGCATAAATTTATAGCTTCAATGTCTTATAAAATCAATTAATGTGGATTACAATTTATTTGGTAAGAATTTGATGTATTTAGCATGTATTTTGATAGACAAATCTTGTTTGAAAGAAGAACCATGTCGTATGTTGGAAGATAGTTGATTAAATGGTTAATAGATTCAGATTATATAGTTATCATTTATTTATTGCTTTGTCTATTCCTATCTAATAAAGTAAAATTAATCCCATGACAAATACTCCTAGAAAAGCAATTTAAGTATAATTAAGTCAATGAGGTCTAGTGTGCTTGTAGGGAAGTACAATATCCAAGCTTAATATATGCTTGGTGATTTTCAGGCATCATGTTTAATTTCTTTCACCTATGTGAATTGGTGACTCTGTTTCCTTTTTGAGCCAAGGGAGGTGCTGAATGCAGAGGCAAGAAGCACTTTCTTCTGCCACTCCCCGTTTTCTTCTTCCTCCCCCAACTACTGTAGCAAGGAATCAGTCTTAAATGCTTTCACCAAAGAATGAACGTGCTGCTGGGATCTCATTTGCTTGCCAACATGAGAATTTGGCTATAGATTTTTTTATTTCCTTCTAAGGAGGAGCCAGTGACAGAAATTAACTCTCTAGGCAATTGTGAGACTTAATAGAGAAATAGAATAAGCCTGGGCTATACAGTCTGAAAATAACTAGGTTTGATTATATTCTGAAGATAACATATTTGTTATAAAAATCAAATGAGATAATAAATATCAAGCACCAATGACTGTATCCGGTACATGATGAATAACTCTCAATTCCCTGTCTGTTCCCTACAAATTTAACTCGACTTTGTTTGGATTCCTTTGGAGACTTAACTATACAATAAGAGAATTGGGGACAGAGAGACTTGAGCTACTATAGAAACCATCTTATCTGTGAACATTACTTCCCAACAAATGTAGACATGAGACTGAGATGTCTACTCCCCTGGGCCCCATTTCTAAGCCTAGCTCTACCTGCAAACAGGGCAAATCCAGTTAAATTCAATTCCTAGAAGCCTCATCTTTGGATATATGACTCAGAGATCTGACATGATGATAACTAGCCCTACATTCCAGGGTGAGGTAACCCAAGAGTGGCCCCAGTTGCTCACAAAGTCTTAGTGCTCAGATAAAGTGGGTAAATATTTTCTCTATGAAAGATGAATAAAACCTGTAGACCCTAAAGTTAAACAAATGTTAAGATCCAGGGACAGGATCAGAAGGACAACTGCATTAGTTTTTAAAAAATTGGTAGCTGGTGTGGTAGCTCACGCCTGTAGTTCCAGCTATTCGGAAGGCTGAGGCGGAAGGATCGCTGGAGCCCAGCAGGTCGAGGCTGTGGTGGCCGGGAGCGGCCACTGCACTCCAGTCTGGGCGACAGAGTGAGACTCCAACTCAAAAAAAAAAGGGGGGGGGGAATATACATTCCAAAAAATATACAATTTTAACATTTTATTTAAATAAAAAGAAAACTTTATTGTAAACAGGTCCAATGTTATATGTGATATAGCAAAGGCTAATTGTAACAAGCAATTTCACTTTAAAACTGCATTGATGGAGCCGGGCTTGGTGGCTCAGCCTGTAAGCCCCCGCCTTTGGGAGGCTGAGGTGAGTGGATTGCCTGAGCCCGCGGGTTTGAGACCCGCCTGGGCAGCGAGACCTCATCTCTA
>NW_007246526.1:39432-42795 GCF_000164805.1 Carlito syrichta
ACTCCAGCCTGGGTGACAGAGTGAGACTCCAACTCAAAAAAAAAAAAAAAAACAACAAAAAAAACTGCATTAATGTACAAATCTGAAAATATTTAGCAATGATCAATATCTGCCAAAGTAGATTAAATTTATCAGTATATCAATTTTGACATTTATTGTAGACCTTACTATTCAAGTAGTAGAAGTTAAATTTTTATCACAAAAAATTGAAAATAATCTGACAGCTTCTACTAAGATAATGAGCTGTGAAATTTATTCCCCTCTACCTTTTTTTTTGAGTCAGAATCTCACTCTGTCACCCATGCTAGAGTGGAGTAGCATGCTCATGGCCAGTGTAGCCTTGACTTGCTGGGCTCAGGTGATCCTTCAACTTCAGCCTTCCATGTAGCTGGAACTACAGGCATGCTCCACCATGCCTGACTAATTTTTGATTTATTGTAGAGATGAGGTCTCACCATGTTGCACAAGCTGGTCTCAAACCCATGAGCTCAGGCGATTCTGTCGTCTCCGCCTCCTAAAGTGCTGGGGTTACAAGCTAGAGCCACCGAGCCTGGCGTTTATTCCCTTTTTTGCTTTGAAAATATACTCCCGGGTTGCTGAGGGCAATTCCAACTTCATGCAAATATATTAACTGTGATTCTTCAGTTGTTATCTACTGTCTGCTTGATGATCACGTCTCTTCTTATCTGACCCCAACCAATTAAATGCCAGTGTTTCTCAACTCTTGGACTAAGGGCAGTTTTTTTCTCCTACTTCTATGCACATAGGGTTAGTGAGAACTATTTTACCCAAATCAGTTTTGGTTGGACTGACTCTTGCTTCTGTAGACAGGGGTTCTATGTTTAGTTTACCATGAGAATTTCATTCTTGGACAACTTTTGTACCTTTGCTACCTTTGTGTCTCCTGTATATACACCTAGACGCACTCTAAGCAGGACACAGGAAATTTCCAGTTCTGTGAAGATCTCAGGTAAAACTCCCGCAGTACCAGGCACCTGCCCTACCATTCTTGTCAGCTCAGCACAATGTTGGGTCACTTTTTGTTTGAATTCCAATAAAACTTCCTGGAGCAGTATATTGCAGATCATTGTGTTCTTCAAAAAGTGATACAATGGCCGGGCACAGTGGCTCAAGCCTGTAATCCCAACACTTTGGGAGGCCGAGGAGAGAGGATTGCCTAGGCTCAGAGGTTCAAGAACAGCCTGGGCAACTTGGTGAGACCTCATTTCTACAATAAATAAAAAAAAAATAAGTGGGTGTGGTAGCGGACACGTGTAGTTCCAGCTACTTGGAAGGCCGAGGCAGAAGGATCACCTGAGCTCAGCAGGTTGAGGCTGAGGTGGCCGTGAGCATGCCACTGCACTCCAGCCTGGGCAACAGAGTAAGACTCCAACTCAAAACAAAACAAATAAGTGATATGTTGGAACATATGTTGGAAAAGATTGTTTCACACATGAGTTTTCCTTCACTATCTTTGGGAACAGTAGCAGGTCTCACCTCTTGGCCCACATTTAATACTCCTTTTAAAATACGACCACCAGCTATGTTCTCTTTAAGATCATCAGCCTAATAACCAGGTTGGTTAACTACAAATGACCTAGACACACTAAGTCAGGATTCTGAAGTAAAATCTCTTAGAGGTACTGGAATTTTCTTTACACTCACAGACAACTTCAATGTTGTATTTCAGCTGAGCAGAAATTAGAATAATAGGAGCCCCTTCTGCCTGTGTACCTTGTACAAATGCAAGGATCTGTTCATACTGTTCCTAAGCCTGACTTTCTTTTACCAGATCAAATTAATTTTGTAGACTCAAAATATGTTTCAGTTTCATAATTTATTTGGCAACCAGGTGTTTAGAAGTCTGAGGCTGAGAACAAGGTTCATTACCAGCTACCAACAGAAAAGCTGCATCCATCACTGCTGACAGTTCAGCATGGTAGCCATCAAAATGCCATGGCCAGGACAGTCAACAAAGAAAACATGTCTGACTAGTGTGAAGTTTCCATTAGTCCTTGGAGTGTCTTCAGGAAGGTTATGGTGTACTCCTTTCATAGGATCTATAACATTTTGGCCAAGGACAACGCAAGTCATCAAATTGATAAATCTTGGCATTAGCCTGTCCACACTTGATGGTAATACTTCCTTACAGTTCATTTGTGAACTTGACAGTGTGAACATCAGAAATCACTTTTACAGCTGTGGATTTTCCATGAGGAACATGACCAATTGTGTCTATGTTAATTGTGGCTGGTCTGCTGATAACCTTGTGTGAAAGTGGAGTCAACTTGGTAACATTCTTATGCATAGCATGGCATCTGTAGCCCTATTGGCGTGCCGCGAGGGAGAGGTAATGCTGAGACTGGCAGCCTAATTTACTTAGGTTAGTACGTTGTCTTGGCCTGTCCCCTGTGGAGATGTGGCGGGTATGAGGTACCCAGAGCCCAGAGTGTGGGTTCCATTTTAACAGTTTTTAAGTATGCAGTTCAGTGACATTAAGTGTATTCACATTGTCAGGCAACCATTGCCATCATTTATCTCCAGAAATTTTTTCATCTTCTCAAACTGAAACTCTGTACCCGTTAAGCAATAACCTCCCTCCCATCCCCCATGCTCTGGAAGCCACCACTCTCCTTTGTCTCTATAAATTTGACTGCTCTAGGTACCTCATATAAGTGAAATCATAGGATGTCTTGTTTTGCTTAGTGGTAATGCAATGTCATCAAAGTTCACATACCATAATGTACATGTGTCAGAAGTCTCTTCCATTTTTAAGGCTGAATAATTATCCATAATCTGTTGTATTATTATTATTATTTTTTGAGTCAGTGTTTCACTTTGTTGCCCAGGGTGGAGTGTAGTGGCAGGAGCGCGGCTCAACTTCCTGAGTGAGCTCAGGTGATCCTTCACTTCAGCTTCCCGAGTAGCAGGGACTACAGGAGTGGGCCAAACATGCCTGGCTAAGTTTTTTATTTTTTGTAGAGACGAGGTTTTGTTATGTTGCCTGGGCTGGTCTCAAACTCCTGGCCTCACACAATCCTCCTACCTTGGCCCTCCAAAGTGCTGGCAGGCATGAGCCACCATACCCAGACCATAGTATGTATGTACCACGTTCTGTTTGTCTGTTGAGGGGCACTTGGGTTGCTTCCACCTTTTGGCTATTGTGAGTAATGCTGCTGTAATTATGGGTTTACAATGATCTGTCTGAGTCCCTGTTTCCATTTCTTTTGGGCATGTACTGAGGAGTGGAATGGCTAGATCATATGGTAATTACATTTTTCATTGTTGAGGAATCTCTATACTGTTTCCTTTTTTTTTTTTTTGTTGGAGTCTCACTCTGTTGCCCAGACTGGAGTGCAGTGG
>NW_007246526.1:43038-71106 GCF_000164805.1 Carlito syrichta
ATTCACTCACCTCAGCCTCCCAAAGGCGCGGGATTACAGGCTGAGCCACCGAGCCCCACTCTCTATACTGTTTTCTAGAGCAACCGCACCATTATGTATTCCTGTCAGCATTGTATAAGTATTCCAACTTCTCTACATTCTTGTCAACACTTGTTCTTTTCTTTTCTTACTTTCTTTTTTTCCTCTAATATGTGTGAAGTGGTAGATTAATCTTAAAGAAAATGAATTCTGATGGACAACACAATCTGTCTTAGTTCCAAGCCTATAATCTACTCACATGGTAGGTTCTTGTGGAAGGAATGAACAAGAATCCACACATCATTTATGAAATTAACTATCAATAGAAGATAATCCAGGAAATAGTGTAATATAACTTATTCATCCATCCATCCACTTGGTCAATAAACTGCATGCACTATGTTCATTGTTAGGAGGCCACATTTCAATAAAATGTGGAGTCAAGGCCAGGCGCGGTGGCTGAAGCCTGTAATCCCAGCACTTTGGGAGGCCGATACAAGAGGATTACCTGAGCTCAGGGGTTCAAGACCAGCCTGGGCAACTTGGTACGACCTCATCTCTATAATAAATCAAAAAATAAGCCGAGCGTGGTGTCACATGCCTATGATTCCAGTTACTTGGAAGGCTAGGTGGAAGGATCACCTGAGCCCTGCAGATCGAGGCTGCAGTGGCTGTGAGCGTGTCACTGTACTCCAGTCTGAGTTATAGAGTGAGAGTCTGACTCAAAAAAAAAAAAAAAAAAAAAGCGGAGTCAAGACAAATGTGGTTCCTTCTCTCTAAGAGCTCATATTCTGATATCTCTCTAGGGAGGAAGGGTGAGTCAGCAGGTTATGGCAGCTCAATTAAAGTATCCTTTAAAAAAACCTAAACTTTTGGCTCTAAAGTCAATTTTTTAAAAACTGCATTATGATTAGTAATGATACTGTTTTCTAGCTTTGGTGACATGTATGTTCTTTTACAAATTAACATATATATGATTAGTTTAGATACTAATATGTATATATACTATATATAGTATACATATAAGATATAATATGTAGTATATATATATGAGATATATGGATATGTATCTTATAGGCATTTACTTTATATGAGTCAAGCCCTCTGGAGTTCTGGGAGTGAAATAAGTACTAATGGCTGCAAGACATTCATTGTATGTAATGAATTAACTTCTCTTTGCATCTGGGATGATAGGAGTTATTTGTTGTTCTTGAGAGAATTGAGAAGTAGTCACTCAAATCATTTTTTGTGCTTTGTGTTCAGATGAAGAACCCTCATTGAGAAAGGCAGCCTCAATGGCTTTTCACTTTTTCTTTTTTTTTTTTGAGTTGGAGTCTCACTCTGTCACCCAGAGTGGAGTGCAGTGTCTGCTCCCGGCCACCCCAGCCTCGACCTGCTGGGCTGCGGCGATCCTTCCGCCTCAGCCTTCCAAGTAGCTGGAACTACAGGCATGCGCTACCACGCCCAGCTGATTTTTTGATTTACTGTAGAGATGAGGTCTCGCCAAGTTGCCCAGGTGGGTCTCGAACCCGGAGGCTCAGGCAATCCACTCACCTCAGCCTCCCAAGGCGCGGGGTTACAGGCTGAGCCACCGAGCCCGGCGGCTTTTCACTTTTGAATGAAATAATAAAATTGAGCTTCAGAACCTGCAAAGGTGAGGACTACTCACTGTACTGTGGTAATGACAGAAACCTCTAGGACACCAAAGGAGTCAGCTCTGCCGTGACATTATTGCTTCTGCCTTCTGGGTAAATTCAGAATGAGGAAGACATACATTTGAAACTGAATCATAGTCTGATTTCCTCCCTATAAAGAGGAGAATGGAATAATTTCTTGGTGGGATTTTTCTTAATCGCAAGTTACTCCTTAATAGTCATCAAAATGCTGTAAATATTAAAGCCAGATAGGGTGTGAAAAAAAAAAAACCCAAAAAACTGTTGTAAGCCAGGCTCAGTTGCTCAGCCTGCAATCCCGTGCCTTTGGGAGGCTGAGGTGAGTGGATTGCCTGAGCCCGAGGGTTCGAGACCCACCTGGACAACTTGGCGAGACCTCATCTCTACAATAAATCAAAATGAGCCGGGTGTGGTAGCGCGCGCCTGTAGTTCCAGCTATTCGGAAGGCTGAGGCGGAAGGATCGCCGGAGCCCAGCAGGTCAAGGCTGCGGTGGCGGGAGCGGCCACTGCACTCCAGTCTGGGCAACAGAGTGAGACTCCAACTCAAAAAAAAAACAACAAAAAAACTGTTGTAAATAATCATGCTATCATTTTGTTCATTATACTTAAGGCATGCATTGAACTGCCTTCCTGAATATAAATGTATAGTAACTTGCTACTGAGAATCTGCTTTACTTTTTCTGTTTATTTAACAATTATTTATTGAGATTGTATCATGCTCCCAGTACTGTGCTTGGTCCTGATAATACAAAGATGAACTGATTCTGTGGTCTAGTGGTGGTGAGAGACAAGTGAACAGGCCATGAGAATTGCTAATTATTAATAATCGGCAGAGAAAGCACAGAATGCTGTGGTGGAGCAGAAAAGAGACCCCTAACCCAGACTAACAGGAATAGGGCAAGGCTTCTTGGAGGAACTGATAACTATGAGTTTAATAGGAGTTGACTGAGCAAAGAAAGGGCAACTCTTTCTTGGAAGAAACATACATACAAAGTTCCAGCAGGGAAGCATGCATATGTAGGAAAATGAAGAAAGGTGAGTGTGGTTTGGGGCTAGATTGTATGGCCGAGAGATGCAGCCAGAGAGATAGCAGGAGCTCTTTCAACTAGGATATCATAAACCCTTTTCAGGACTTTGTCGTGAGATCAATGAAGACCCATTAAAGAGCTGAAAGAAAGGTATGTCATCATGAAGTGTTTGTTCTGGAAAGACAACTCTAACTGCAGTGTGGAGAATGGTTAAGGGGAAGGTGAGGTGAAAGTCTGGGAGAACATTCATGAACTTTTTGCAGCAATCCAGGAATGGAGAGACATTCAAAAATTTCAGTAATCTTTGCCAGGGTCTGGTGACTTTTTACATCTCATGTGCCGGGAAAGGGTCACTTCCTGATTTCTGGTTTGGGCTGCTGGGTGAGACAGAAGAATAGGAGGAGTTTCAGGCTTCCTGAGGAAGATGCTAAATTCAATTTTATATAGTTTAGATTTGAGGAGTTTGTGTGACTACAAGGAGGGCTTTGGGGTGGAAAATTTAGGGGGAGATTAGAGGAAGTTGTCGTCAGTGTTTCAGTCATTGTTCTTATTGTCAATTCTCTTTTTAGTATGCCACTATTGAATTAATAATTTATAGATTCGAGGTATTTCCTATGGGTTTGAAGCCAAAGAGTACAACAGGAAGGGACATGCAACTTGCTACTTTTTGGGAGCACAATGGGCTGAGGATGCTTTTTTTTCATTTGTTAGGGTCTCACTCTGTCACCCAGGCTGGAGGACAGTGGCACGACACGGCTCACTGCAGCCTCGATGTCCTGTGCTCAGGCTTTCCTTCCACTTCAGCCTCCTGAATAGCTGGGACTACAGGCGTGTGCCACCACACCCAGCTAATTTTTTTTTATTTTGAGTTGGAGTCTCACTCTGTCGCCCAGACTGGAGTGCAGTGGCCGCTGCCGGCCACCGCAGCCTCGACCTGCTGGGCTCCGGCGATCCTTCCGCCTCAGCCTTCCAAATAGCCGGAATTATAGGCATGCGCTACCATGCCCGGCTGATTTTTTAATTTATTGTACAGATGAGGTCTCGCTGCTCAGGCGGGTCTCGAACCCGCGGGCTCAGGCAATCCACTCACTTCAGCCTCCCAAAGGCGCGGGATTACAGGCTGAGCCACTAAGCCTGGCTCCCAGCTAATTTTTAATTTTAATTTTTTGTAGGGATGAGATCTCATTATGTTGCCCAGGCTAGTCTCGAACTTTTGGGCTCAAGTGATCCACTCACCTTGGCCTCCCAAAGAGTTGGAATTATAGGCGTAAGCCACTGTACCCAGCTGGTGCATTTTTTTATTATTATTTTCTGCCAATAGCAAAATTATTGCTTCTTGCCATTTAAATATATGTATTTACATTTTGCCTATGTATATTTATATATGCATAGACAAGGCCTTTGATGTGTCTGTTGATGTGCTGTGCTTATCTTTTGGAAGTGGGATTAGTTGGAAGACAAGGGAAATATTACTTTATTTATTTAAAAATTTTTTTGAGGCTGGGCTCGGTGGCTCAGCCTGTAATCCCAGCACTTTGGGAGGCCGAGGTGAGTGGATTGCCTAAGCCCGTGGGTTCGAGACCCCCCTGGGCAACTTGGCGAGACCTCATCTCTACAATAAATCAAAATGAGCCGAGCGTGGTAGCACACGCCTGTAGTTCCAGCTACTTGGAAGGCTGAGGCGGAAGGATCGCAGGAACCCAGCAGGTCGAGGCTGCGGTGGCCGGGAGCGGCCACTGCACTCCAGTCTGGGTGACAGAGTGAGACTCTGACCCAAAAAAAAAAAAAAAAAATTTTTTTTCGAGTCGGAGCCTCACTCCAACTGGGCTAGTCTTGAACCCTGCGGGCTCAGGCATTCCACTCACCTCAGCCTCCCAAAGTGCTGGGATGACAGGCTGAGCCACCGAGCCCAGCCAAGAACATAAATTTCAAAAGCAGCGGTTATAACAACCAGTAATCAGACCAATCATAACCGACATCAGTATAAATAAGCACTACAGCCCACCACTGAGTACCAGTGGAGCATCAGTCTTGATAACAGATGTAATGTTAGAGACTTGCTACAGGAGAACAAATAGGAAGTAGCAAGTGACTGACAAAAAAATTTAATCATGATTTCTAATAGATCACGTTCAGAGGAATCATGGGCAGGATGTTTGCCCCATGTAGTTTGGTGGTATCTCTCTTTTTCTTCCTGTGTTGTCTACATTGCTCTTAAAAACTTCCCTGCCAGTTCAATTTTTGTGTTGTCAATCCAATTTACTCAAAATTCCTACTCAATTATTTAGACAATAATTTTGATCTCATTTTTTTCATAAAAATCAAGTGTTTTGTGCCAAAAAAGGATACTAATATAAGATTATATAAAGTAATATTTCCACCAGGCACAGTGGCTCAAGTTTGTAATCCCAGCGCTTTGGGAGACCGAGGCGAGAGGATTGCCTGAGTTCATATGTTCAAGAACAGACTGAGCAACATGATGAGACTCAAAAAAATTAGCCAGGTGTGGCGGTACATGCCTGTAGTTCCAACTACTTGAAAGGATCACCTGTGCTCAGCAGGTCGAGGCTGTGGTGGCTGTGAGCGTACCACTGCCCTCTAGCCTAGGTAACAGAGTGAGACTCCAACTCAAAAAAAAAGAAAAGAAAAGCTTCCTAAATCAGTGGTGTCAAAGTACATACATTTTTTTTTTTTTTTTGAGTCGGAGTCTCACTCTGTCACCCAGACTGGAGTGCAGTGGCCGCTTCTGGCCACCGCAGCCTCGATCTGCTGGGCTCTGGCGATCCTTCCGCCTCAGCCTTCCATATAGCAGGAATTACAGGCATGCGCTACCACGCCTGGCTGATTTTTTGATTTATTGTAGAGATGAGGTCTCGCTGCCCAGGCGGGTCTCGAACCTGCGGGCTCAGGCAATCCACTCACCTCAGCCTCCCAAAGGCATGGGATTACAGGCTGAGCCACCGAGCCCGGCAGGAAGCCTTTCTTGACATCGGCATCTTCTTTCATCTCCTTTCAAGTTGAATTATCAGCTCCTTCTCTGTTTCTCCAGTATTCCCTAGTGGATATCTATCATAGCACCTTTAGGAGGCTGAATAATGGCCCCCAAAGTTATCAGGACTTAATTCCAGGAACCCTTCAACATTGCCTTATTTGGAGAAAAAGTCTTTACAGATGTGACTACACATTTTTTTTTTTTTAGTTGGAATCTCACTCTGTTGGCCCAGGCTGGAGTGCAGTGGCACGCTCCCAGCCATTGTAGCCTCGACTTGCTGGGCTCCAGCGATCCTTCCACCTCAGCCTTCCAAGTAGCTGGAACTACAGTTGTGCACTACCACACCTGGCTAAATTTTGATTTATTGTAGAGACGAGGTCTCGACAAGTTGAATGGGTGGGTCTCGAACCTGTGGGTTCAGGCAATCCACTTGCCTTGGCCTCCCAAAGTGCTGGGGTTATAGGATGAGCCACCGAGCCCGGCCGATTAAGCAACTTGAGATGGCAAGGTTATGCTGTATTATCTAGATGAGCCCTAGAAGTTCACCTTATAAATGATAGGCAGGTGTCCTTATAAGAGATAGGCAGAAGATGATTTGGCACAGACGCAGAAGAGAAAGTTAAGTAAGGGAGAAGTGGACAGAGATTTGAAAATATTGACCTTGAAGACTGGAGTGATGTGGCCACAAGCCAAGGGGTGCTGGTTGCCACCAGAGGCTGGAAGAGACGAGGAACAGATTCTCCTCTTGAGCTTTTGGAGGGAGCACTGTCCTGTGGACACCTTGATTTCAACTCAGTGAAACAGGCTTCAGAACTTTTACTTGCAGAAATGTGAGAGACTAAATCTCTTAACTATTGCATGAAACCCATACTAAAAACGTGCCATTGTTTATCTGAAATTTAAATTTAATGAGGCAGGCCTCCTGTACTTTATTTGGTAACCCCAGATAGAGACCATGTCTTAATCATCTTTGTATTATTGTTTAGCACAATGTTTGGCAAGTGGATGTTTAGCGAATAAATAAATGACATGATAATTTTGCAAAGAGTTAAAGTATTTTTAATATGGAGATTTCCAAATATATTCAGTAGTGTAGAGGATAGTGTAATGCAGCTTCATATCCATTGTAGCTTCTACAATCATCAACACATGACCAATCTCACATAGATTTATTTATTTATTTAAGAGATAGGGTCTTGCTCTGTCACCCAGGCTGGAGTACAGTAACACAATCATAGCTCACTGCAGCCTAGAATTCCTCCTGCCTCAGTCTCCCAAGTATGCACCACCACACTTGGCTAATTTTTAAAAATCTTTTGCAGAGATGGGGTTTTATTATGTTCCCAGTCTGGTCTTGCGCTGCTAGCCTCAAGCAATCCTCCCACCATGGCCTCCCAAAGTGCAAGAATTACAGGCATGAGCCACTGCACCCAGCCCTAATTTCAGTTTTTTGGGTTTGTTTTTTTTTTTTGGTATGGAAACCCAGGAGTGAATTTTTCACAGTTTTTTAAACAATACTTTATTCAGTATAAGTGGCTCTGGTGATATTGTTTTGTGCTTTTATATTTATGAGTATATGAAGGGACGAGGTGTAATGGCAATAGCGGGGCTTTTCAAGGTGTTCCATCCTTTAACAAGAACTGAGGAACTGGAGACTGATGAGCATTTACACATAGATAACCAGAGAGCTAAACAAAACCTATCTCACTGAGGAAACTTGCTACAGAATGCCAACTGATATAGAGGACATGGTCGAAATTTTCCAAATATAAATTATGACATGAGTGCAGAGGTTGGCAAATGTAACTTCTGGTAGTCTTGTTCTGCTAAAAGCAAAGCATTTGATGGACACCCTACTAGCTTTGCTGCCAGTTTTGTTCTGAGAATGGTGAGGAGGTAATCAGGAGAATGGCTATTTGGAACTTTATTGTGAACACTAAGGAGAAATCATTTGGAGATGTGGAAGTGTTTGGCACTGAGGGAGGGTGTGACCGGGTCATCTCTGAAAGTGAAGTAGCTAAGGAAGAGAGCGCCATGATTTGTAGGAAGAGTAGGTTTCAAAAATTCATATAAAAGATAGTGGCCAGGAGCGGTGGCTCAAGCCTGTAATCCCAGCACTTTGGGAGGCCAGGGCAAGAGGATTGCCTGAGCCTGCGGGTTCGTGACCAGCCTGGCCAACATGGTGAGACCTTGTCTCTAAAATAAATACATTTAGATCAGAGTTTTCAATCTATAGGAAATACAGTGGAAAACTAACTAATATTTAAATGAAACCAGAAGGAAACGATCATATAAATTCAGAAGTTGGAATTCTGCCAGAAAATTGATCCGGTCTCTTCAACAAGAAAATGTAATTAAAAAAAAAGAGAGGGGAGAAAGGAGAACTTTTATGTACTCACTCACGAAAAATAGTTCCGTATGAAGAGCCACATGTTAAGAGTCATGCAGGTCATTGACTAGACCTGGTTTGAATAACTTAGCTGAAAAACACACTTTGCAAACAACTGAGAAAACCTGAATGTAGACTGGGTATTAGAAGATATCAGATAATTTTCCTTTTTTTTAGTTGTGATCATGATTAAAGTATTATATTTAGAGGAGTATACTAAAGAATGTAATGGTGAAGCAACTTGTCTGAAATTTACTTCCAAATGCTCTAAAAAGAAAATATAGTGACTATGACAAAGTGTTTAATTGGTAAACCTAAATAAGGAATATATGAATATTTGTCATACTCTCCTATTTATTTTTATATTTGAGATGTTTTACAGTAAAATATAATAAAACAGAAAATTCCTCCCCAAATGCAGGGGTTTTCTAAATATTCACTTCTAATTTTTATGGTTTTACTTTTTAAAAATAACCTAGCATTTAATTTAAATGACCTGGAAGTTTTTTTGGAATATCTTGTCTTTCCCAACAAAATTAATTGTCTTAGAAAATCCGTTAAGTAATTCCTCTATTTTTACTCTGTTGTTATACTTCTTTTATCTCCTGTTAAGTTATTGACTTGTCAGAGTTGAATATTTCTCTCTTTTTTTGAGTTGGAGTCGCACTCTGTCACCCAGCCTGGAGTGCAGTGGCACGCTCCCAGTCACTGCAGCCTCGACCTGCTGGGCTCCTGTGATCCTTCCACTTCAGCCTTCTAAGTAACCGGAACTACAGGCATAAGCTACCACACCCGGCTAATTTTTAATTTATTGTAGAGAAGAGGTCTCGCCAAGTTGCCCAGGCGGGTCTCGTACCCGCAGGCTCAGGCAATCCACTCGCCACGGCCTCCCAAAGCACTGGGATTACAGGCTGGGCCACCTAGCCTGGCCCAGAGTCTATTTCTAATAACTATTTCATTGATTTGTCTGTACCAGTGGCCTTTTAATTCAATCATGATAGCCTTGTTTAATAATGAGCAAACTTCTCTCCAATTCCAAAGCCTTTATTTTCATTTATTTTTCCAGACAACTTTTGGAACTTGATCCCAATTTGCCCCCCCAAAGAAATCCCATGTTTGTTTGTTTTCTTTTTTAATTGTTTTATTTCAAAGATGTAGGGTACAATTCAGGATTAGGTATACAAATGGTCACTGTATGGGTAACAGTTTGGACCTGACTTTGGTCCCCACTTTTCTTTTTGTTTTCTATTGAACTTTGATTGAAATTGAATTGAGAAGAATTATCATCTTTACAATACTGACAATTAATATTTAATCCCATTCAAGTGTTAAGAGCATTAGTTTTTATCTCTTCTTTATTGCTTTCTTCAAATCCTCCACCTTCACTGGTGATAGTTCTGCTCTCTGGAGTGACATAACATTTGTATACTCCATCTTCCATGTAATTGGGGAAAGCACTTATGCTCCCTGTCTCTTCAGCCATTTTCTACTGACATGATGTCTTACTTCTTCCACCATTCTGCCCACTCACTTCTGGATATGCTCCACTTTGTGAATGTTTCCTCTTGAAATGGGGAACCCAGATCCAAGGACTCAAGACTCCAAGTATGTGTGGTCTGAGGATCACAAAAACAAGGGATGATTATTTCCTTTATTCTGGACACTCGGCTGTTTTAATGCAGTCAAGATTTGTAGCCACATATCCTGGCACTCCTCGACACTACTGGCTCACACTGAGTTTGCAGTCAACTAAAATCACCAGAACTTTTTAACTGACTCATTCTTAAAGTAGACCTTCACTTTCTTTAACATAAGCACAAGAATGCTGAATCTATTTGTATATATATCGTTAGATGTATTTCATCTTTTCAATATCAGTTCATCATTTCTGCTACTTCTACATCCTAATTCCCAGCCAGGCTCGGTGGCTCAGCCTGTAATCCCACGCCTTTGGGACGCTGAGGTGTGTCGATTGCCTGAACCCGTAGGTTCGAGACCCGCCTGGGCAGGCGAAACCTCATCTCTGCAATAAATAAATAAAAAAATTAGCTGGGCGTGGTAGTATGCGCCTGTAGTTCCAGCTACTCGGAAGGCTGAGGTGTTAGGATCGCTGGAGCCCAGCAGGTCGAGGCTGAGGTGACCAGGAGCGGCCATTGCACTCCAGTCTGGGCGGCAGAGTAAGACTCAACTCAAAAAAAAAAAAAAAAAAAAAATCCTAATTCTCTATTTCAGGGCATTTAACCTAGTCACCCACAAATTTAATAAGTATGTCTTGTTTTGGCCTCATCCACAAAGTCTAACAAAGAGCAAAGTAGTCATGTATCAAAGCAACCAAATGCTGCCTTCTCTGGAATTGTCCAAGGTCTGGTAGAAATATCCAATCTTCAGCATTTCTTCTTTTTTTGCTTGGAGTCTCACTGCACTCCAGTCTGGGCGACAGAGTGAGACTCTGACTCAAAAAAAAAAAAAAAAAGACAGTAATTGTGTCATGAGGGTGTGAATGACAATCAGGTGCCAGAGAAGTAGGACATTCTTTAAAAAATATGATTTTACTGTTAGGCTTCATACATTTTTTTATGAGGTGAAAGGAAACCAGAAGGCATCTATAGCAGATGCTGTTGGTTGCCTACCTTTGTACTAGGTAACATGAACCAATGAAATGGGCTAGGCCAACTTGTCAGTCACCAGATGCTTTTTGGTGCTCTGTGTGCCTTGGCACTGACCTAGGCACTGTAAAGTCTATTAGAAATGAAGCAGAAAAGGCTTGACTCTACAGGAGCTAATGTTCTAGTGGTGTTGGAAGACAACAAGGATATAGGGACTGTGACAAAGTAGATAGGTGTGCAGATATTTGTGTGTATATATATATATACACACATATATATATACATTTTTTTTTTTTGAGTAGGAGTCTCATTCTGTCGCCCAGACTGGAGTGCAGTGGCATGCTCATGGTCACCGCAGCCTCAACCTGTTGGGCTCAAGGAATTCTTCCACCTCAGCCCTCTAAGTAGCTGGAACTATGGACTGGAAGTACAGGTGTGTGCCACCATGCCTGGCTAATTTTTTTGATTTATTGTAGAGAAGAGGTCTCATCAAGTTGCCCAGGCTGGTCTTGAACTCTGGGCTCAAGCAGTCCTCTCATCTCGGCCTCTCAAAGTGCTGGGATTACAGGCTTGAGCCACCGTGCCTGGCCTTTGTTTTTAGAAGCATACTGGGGCCAGATGTGGTGGCTCACATCTGTAATCCCAACACTTTGGGAGGCTGAAGCAGGAGGATCACTTGAGCCCAGGAATTCGAGACCAGTCTGGGCAACATAGCCAAACTCTATCTCTACAAAAATAAAAAACTTAGCTGGGTATGGTGGCATGCACCTGTAGTCCCAGCTACTTGAGAGGCTGAGGCAAGAAAATTACTTGAGTCCAGGAGGTCAAGACTGTGGGGAACTATGATCACACCATTGCACTCCAGCCTGGGCAACAGAGCAAGATCCTGTCTCTTAAAAACAAAACAACCGGCTACTTGGAAGGCTGAGGCAGAAGGATCGCCGGAGCCCAGCAGGTCGAGGCTGCGGTGACCGGGAGCGGCCACTGCACTCCAGTCTGGGCGACAGAGTGAGACTCCAACCCAAAAAACAAAACAAAACAAAACAAAACAAAACAAAAAACTATACTGGGCAAACAAAATGAGTCTGGAGGGGAATCTGGTTCTTAGGTGACCTATTTCCAACTTTCTCCTATGGGATAAAGTTGAAGTTTGTGAGCACAGCTTTCAAGGCCTTTTCTGATCGAGCTCTTTTTTTTTTTTTTGAATTGGAGTCTCACTCTGTTGACCAGGCTGGAATGCAGAGGCACACTCACCGTTAACACAGCTTCGGCCTGCTGGCCTCAGGCAATCCTTCTGCTTCGGCCTCTCGAGTAGCTGGGACTGCAGGCCTGTGCCACCATGCCCAGCTAACTTTTTGATTTATTGTAGAGACGAGGTCTCTCCAAGTTGCTCAGGTTGGTCCGAAACACCTAGGCTCAGCCAGTCCTCTTGCTTCCACCTCCCAAAGAGCTGGGATTATAGGCGTGAGCCACCATGCCAAGCTGATTGAGTTCTTTTTACACTGTTTCTCCATCCCATTTTCTGCCGTGCTATTTCTATTCCTGCACACACTATGCTGTGCTGAGCCTTTGCTCTTCTGTAGGGGTGTTCCCGTCTCCTGTACCAGTTACTGTTAAAATACCTGAAACTCATTAAGTGTTGGTTGAATTGAACTGGATGTGACTCAGTACTGTCCTTAAAAGAGCTTAAAATCTGCTTGAGGAGACAAACATATGCAAACACCTTCACAAAACTACATTTAGGTGCTATAATGTGTTCACACCACTAGGCTGTAAAGAATGACATCAGAGCAATGAAAATGGGCAGATGCAATTCATTCACTATTCTTTGAGGAGAGGTGAGAATGGCAGAAGTTCTGCATGTGGTGAATTTTATCTACCTTACCCCCTTTTAGAAAGGGGATAAACCTTGGATTTTGATATACATTTGGGTTTGACATTGATCCTCAGCAAAATTTGGAATCAATTTTTAAACAACTGGTTTGTGCACTTAGATTGGGGAGAAATAATCACTAGCAATCGGTTTGTTTTTTACAAGAGCAAGTGAGATCAAACAAACTTTGGTCTTTTTTTTCTTTCTTTCTTTCTTTTTTTTTTTTTTTGAGTTGGAGTCTCACTGTCGCCCAGACTGGAGTGCAGTGGCCGCTCCCGGCCACCGCAATCTCGGCTTGCTGGGCTCCGGCGATCCTTCTGCCTCAGCCTTCCAAGTAGCTGGAACTACAGGTGCGCACTACCACGCCCGGCTAATTTTTTGATTTATTGTAGAGATGAGGTCTCCCCTGGCCAGGTGGATCTTGAACCCGCGGGCTCAGGCAATCCACTCAACTCAGCCTCCCAAAGGCACGGGATTACAGGCTGAGCCACCGAGCCCAGCTAGCATTTCTTTATTAACTAAAAGACCTATGAAAGAAAAGGACCAGCCGGGTTCGGTCTTGACTGCATTAAAACAGCCGAGTGTCCAGAATAAAGGAAATAATCATCCCTTGTTTTTGTGATCCTCAGACCACACACTTGGAGTCTTGAGTCCTTGGATCTGGGTTCCCCACTTCAGGAGGAAACATTCACAAAGTGGAGCATATCCAGAAGTGAGTGGGCAGGATGGTGGGAGAAGTAAGACATCATGTCAGTAGAAAATGGCTGAGTCGGGCTCAGTGGCTCAGCCTGTAATCCGCGCCTTTGGGAGGCTGAGGTGAGTGGATTGCCTGAGCCCGCGGGTTTGAGACCCGCCTGGGCAGTGAGACCTCATCTCTACAATAAATCAAAAAATCAGCCGGGCGTGGTAGCTCATGCCTGTAATTCTGGCTACTCGGAAGGCTGAGGCGGAAGGATCGCCGGAGCCCAGCAAGCCGAGGCTGCGGTGACCGGGAGCGGCCACTGCACTCCAGTCTGGGTGACAGAGTGAGACTCCAACTCAAAAAAAAAATGCTGAAGAGTCGATATTTCTACCAGACCTTGGACAATTCCAGAGAAGGCAGCATTTGGTTGCTTTGATACAGGACTACTTTGCTCTTTGTTAGACTTTGTGGATGAGGCCAAAACAAGACATACTTTAAAATTTGTGGGTGACTGGGTTAAATGCCTTGAAATAGAGAATTAGGATGTAGAAGTAGCAGAAATGATGGACTGATATTGAAAAGATGAAATACATCTAACGATATATATACAAATAGATTCAGCATTCTTGTGCTTATGTTAAAGAAAGTGAAGGTCTATTTTAAGAATGAGTCAATGAAAAAGTTCTGGTGATTTTAGTTGACTGCAAACTCAGTGTGAGCCAGTAGTGTCGAGGAGTGCCAGGATATGTGGCTACAAATCTTGACTGCATTAAAACAGCCGAGTGTCCAGAATAAAGGAAATAATCATCCCTTGTTTTTGTGATCCTCAGACCACACACTTGGAGTCTTGAGTCCTTGGATCTGGGTTCCCCACTTCAGGAGGAAACATTCACAAAGTGGAGCATATCCAGAAGTGAGTGGGCAGGATGGTGGGAGAAGTAAGACATCATGTCAGTAGAAAATGGCTGAGTCGGGCTCAGTGGCTCAGCCTGTAATCCGCGCCTTTGGGAGGCTGAGGTGAGTGGATTGCCTGAGCCCGCGGGTTTGAGACCCGCCTGGGCAGTGAGACCTCATCTCTACAATAAATCAAAAAATCAGCCGGGCGTGGTAGCTCATGCCTGTAATTCTGGCTACTCGGAAGGCTGAGGCGGAAGGATCGCCGGAGCCCAGCAGGTCGAGGCTGCGGCAGTCTGGGCAACAGAGTGACACTCCAATTCAAAAAAAAAGAAAATGACTGAAGAGACAGGGAGCATAATTGCTTTCCTCAATTACATGGAAGATGGAGTATACAAATGTTATGTAACTCCAGAGAGCAAACTATCACCAGTGAAGGTGGAGGGTTTGAAGAAAGCAATAAAGAAGAGATTAAAAACTAATGCTCTTAACACTTGAATGGGATTAAATATTAATTGTCAGTATTGTAAAGATGATAATTCTTCTCAATTCAATTTCAATCAAAGTTCAATAGAAAACAAAAAGAAAAGTGGAGACCAAAGTCAGGCCCAAACTGTTACCCGTACAGTGACCATTTGTATACCTAATCCTGAATTGTACCCTACATCTTTAAAATAAAACAATTAAAAAAGAAAAGAAACAAACATGGGATTTCTTTGGGGGGGCAAGTTGGGAGCAAGTTCCAAAAGTTGCCTGGAAAAATAAATGAAAATAAAGGCTTTGGAATTGGAGAGAAGTTTGCTCATTATTAAACAAAGCTATCATGATTGAATTAAAAGGCCACTGGTACAGACAAATCAATGAAATAGTTATTAGAAATAGACTCTGGGCCAGGCTAGGTGGCCCAGCCTGTAATCCCAGTGCTTTGGGAGGCCGTGGCGAGTGAATTTGCCTGAGCCTGCGGGTTCGAGACCCGCCTGGGCAACTTGGCGAGACATTTTCTCTACAATAAATTAAAACTTAGCCGGGTGTGGTAGCGCTCGCCTGTAGTTCCGGCTACTTAGAAGGCTGAGGTGGAAGGATCACAGGAGCCCAGCAGGTCGAGGCTGCAGTGACTGGGAGCGTGCCACTGCACTCCAGGCTGGGTGACAGAGTGCGACTCCAACTCAAAAAAAGAGAGAAATATTCAACTCTGACAAGTCAATAGTTAACAGGAGATAAAAGAAGTATAACAACAGAGTAAAAATAGAGGAATTACTTAACAGATTTTCTAAGACAATAATTTTGTTGGGGAAAGACAAGATATTCCAAAAAAACTTCCAGGTCATTTAAATCAAATGCTAGGTTATTTTTAAAAAGTAAAACCATAAAAATTAGAAGTGAATATTTAGAAAACCCCTGCATTTGGGGAGAAATTTTCTGTTTTATTATATTTTACTGTAAAACATCTCAAATATAAAAATAAATAGGAGAGTATGACAAATATCCATATATTCCTTATTTAGGTTTACCAATTAAACACTTTGTCATAGTCACTATATTTTCTTTTTAGAGCATTTGGAAGTAAATTTCAGACAAGTTGCTTCACCATTGTATTCTTTAGGATACTCCTCTAAAGTAGGGATATTTTTCTTAATTAAGTATAATACTTTAATCATGATCACAACTAAAAAAATGGATAATTATCTAATATCTTCTAATACCCAGTCTACATTCAGATTTTCTCAGTTGTTTGCAAAGTGTGTTTTTCAGCTAAGTTATTCAAACCAGGTCTAGTCAATGACCTGCATAACTCTTAACATGTGGCTCTTCATACGGAACTATTTTTCGTGAGTGAGTACATAAAAGTTCTCCTTACACCCCTCTCTTTTTTTAAAAAACTACATTTTCTTGTTGAAGAGACCGGATCAATTTTCTGGCAGAATTCCAACTTCTGAATTTATGTGATCATTTCCTTCTGGTTTCATTTAAACATTAATTAGTTTTCCACTGTATTTCCTGTAGATTGAAAACTCTGATCTAAATTTGTGACTGAAGGCAGGTAAAACATTTTTGTTAAAATTATGGGTGATGCTGTGGACATTGTATTGTATTATATCAACAGTGTACAATACCTAGTTGTGTTACTTTTTATGACACTGAGAGCAATCCTTGGATTAATGGTAAATGGAAAAATTACCAGATGTTTCTATTGTAAAATTATGATTTTTTGCCCCTGAGACAAGTAAATATTCTATGTGTGAATTAATAACTCAGCTTGGCCGGGCTCGGTGGCTCAGCCTTTAATCCCAGCACTTTGGGAGGTCGAGGTGAGTGGATTGCCTGAGCCACCCACCCGGGCAACTTGGTGAGACTACATCTCTACAATAAATTAAAAAAAAAAAGTAGCCGGGTGTGGTAGCGCCTGTAGTTCCAGCTACTTGGAAGGCTGAGGCAGAAGGGTCGCCGGAGCCCAGCAGGTTAAGGCTGCGGTGGCGGGGAGCGGCCACTGCACTCTAATCTGGGCGACAGAGTGAGACTCCAACTCAAAAAAAACCCCCCAAAAACTCAGCTTAATATCCAGTGCTTTATCAGCCTTATACTCAATGCTTTTAGCAATTATTGCTGATTCTTGTCTGAACCAATTACTCCATTACACATTGAAAAATGATGATTTTTTTTTTCCAATTCAGCTAGTCCTTTGGCTTTCATTAACTAAGGTTCTTCTAGTAGAACTTCCCTCACCAAGTGGAGCTATCTGTTACTCTTTTGATAGAGTTCCATGTCGAAAGAAAGAATTAATACTTAACTCTCTCTGTTTACCAATTTTTGATTAAGGAATTGATATGTTACCACAGTTGGTGACAAATGAATGTGTGTGTGTGTATCATTTTTTTTTCTGTTTTGAGTATCATTAGGATTTTTATATGTTCAAATGTGTCAGTCAATTATGGTGTTCTTTATGATGCCGTTACAGATTATATTTACCAAAGCGGACTACATTGATATATTCAGTCCCACATGTTCTTCTTATAATGTAATGTTGACACTTCATCACTTCTGCCCCATGCTCTCTTGGGACACATGCATTTAGTGAAATCCAATCATCCTGAAGCCCCCATATTAAAGAGAGCTTAAGAAAAAGAACATGAGAGATACAGAGAGATGACCTAAGAGCCCTAGTTGTTCCATCCCCTGCTGTTCAGTCCAGGCACCAGACATATGAGTGAATGAGCCCTTAGAAAATTCTCCAGCTTTTGAGGCGTTCAAATGATGCTGAGTGGAGTAGAAACCAACTGATCCACTGAGCCCTGCCCAGACTGCAGATTTGTGAGAAAAAAGCAAATGTTGTGCTAAGTTTGGCATGGCTTTTTATATAGCCACAGGAGCTGGAACAGTTGCTTTCATGAAGTTGGCCTACAGGACCTCCCCACGTTGACTCCTGTCCTTTGACATGGTCTCAGTGCTCTTCAGTAATTCCCTTGCTTTCTGATATAAGATGTCCTAATCTCACCTTATATATTCTCCACCTCAGATCTGAAATCAGCCTTTTCCCCAAGGATCCCAGGTTCTTTTTAGTGAGGTATGGTACTTAGGGTTCAAAATCTGGGCATTATGAGAGCCTTCAGTGGAACAAATTATAATGGAAAGATTACAAATGATGGCAATAAAACATTTCAACATGTTTCCCCAAAGCAGAACTGAAAGGCAAACAATGAAGCAGAGAATGGACAAGAAAAATATTAAAAATCCTGTAAAAATACAAATCATCATGGATAGGCAATTCTTAAAAGATGGTGCACCAGTGGTGATTATTGCATCATTTTCAACTTCCTAATAATAAAAGAGAATATATGCTATCATTTCTTTACCAAACTAGTAGATTTTTTAAAAAAGAAATTAGCTGGCAAGAAGGTAGTAAGACTAATCTCACATACACTGGAGGAAATGTCACCTGATTATTGGTTTTCTGCTAAGTAATTCAATATGAATTAGTAATCTTACAAAGTTCAAGTTATTTGTAGGGTATAGCCAAAGACACTTTACCAAAGAGGTGCCAAAATGAATTACTTTGAAACATTTTTTTTCTCTCATCCAGTAGTCCAGAGCGCAGTGGTCCAGGTTGGAAGAGCAGCACTGCTGTTTGCAGTGATTCAAGGACCCAGTTTTCTTCCTTTCCTTTGCTCTGCTATTCCCAAAATGTTAAAAGCTCTGTGGTTGAAGCTAAGTCGCAGGCAAATCTGCATTCCAGCTTCAATGAAGGAAAAGAAAGGACCAACAATGTTCTTTCAAGCAAAAGAGGAAGCGTTTGGCTCACAAGGCCGCAGCGAGTTGCAAGGGATGTTGGAAGCTGTAGTCTTTGGGCAGGCAGCTATATGTCTGACCTAAATACTCGTTCTTTGGAATAAAGACATATACTTTGATTCAATAATTCAATTTCTGATAATCTATCCTAATGAAGTAAATGAATGACAGAAAACAAGTGTTAATTACTTAATGAGCAATAATTTGGCCAAGGGGAGTATTGTTCAGTATGTTATGAGAGAAGAAAGCTACTTGAGAAACTTCTATACAGTATTATTGAAGGGTTTTAGAGGCCATGTTGAGGGACTAAATGAGATGGAAAACCACTGGAGGGTTTTAAATTGAAAAGAGATTCAGTTTAAGAAGAACATTCTGGTCCAGGCATGATGGCTCAACCCTGTAATCCTAGCACTTTGAGAGGCTGAGGTGAGGCGATTGCCTGAACCCACAGGTTCAAGAACAGCCTGGGCAACTTGGCGAGACCTCATCTCTACAAAAAAAGTCAAGAAAAATAATTGGCTTGGCGTGGTAGTGTGCACCTGTAATTCTGGCTACTTGGAAGGCTAAGGTGGAAGGATCGCCTGAGCCCAGCAGGTCGACGCTGGGGTGGCCATGAGCATGTCACTGCACTCCAGCCTGGGCGACAGAGTGAGACTCCAACTAAAAAAAAACCAAAAACATTCTGTTTACTGTATAGAAGACGAGGGGAGCTGTTGTCTCAGTCCAGGAGACAAATGTTGGTGACAGCCTGAACGAGGATTGTAGTTGCTGTAGTGATCGTCTTTTGAATATTCAATTTCTGTTAACTCTATAGATTTTTGAAGGAAGATTTGGTCTGTGAGGCCAAATTACCCACTTCACTTATAGTAAGAGATGGCAAAAGATCGCTATGTGGGGGTGTTGGTATACATACCTCAAAAGGGCTATTTTTAAATTGTCAAAGTTAATTTTAGTTATAAAAGTTAGCAAAACCTCAAGAAATTCAAAACAAAAAGACAATTCTTAAGTAAAAAATTATATAATTTTAATTTTCCTTATCTTCATTTAATAATTAGGTCTTTCCCACAGAGTAATCATAAAGTATGCAAAACCGTGGTTTTCGTTATTTTGTCTTTGTTCCTCACATTTAAAATGGACTGTGCTATTTTATTATATTTTTAAGGCTATAATATCAGTATTTGATATTATAATCAATATAGTAGTATTCATATAGCCTAATTGTTATGGAAAAAATTCAATCTGATAATAATCTATATAGTTATTAATATGATAATAAATTTCTTTTTATATATAATCGTTAAGTCATATATTTGCTTTGTACCAAGTGTATGATGTTTTCCCCTGTGAAGATGAACAGAGGATGGGTGTGGTGGCTCACACCTGTAATTCCAGCACTTTGTAAGTCTGAGATGGGAGTATCACTTGAGACCAGGAGTTTGAGGCCAGTCTGGGCAACACAGCAAGATCCTGTCTCTATGAAAAATTAAGATAAAATTAGCCAGGTGTGGTGGCTACTTGGGAACCTGAAGTGGGAAGACTGCTTAAGCCCAGGAGTTCGAGGCTACCATGAGCTATGATTGTCCCACTGTATTCCATTCTTGGCAACAGAGCGAGGCCCTGTCTCAAAAAAAAAAAAAGAAAAAAAAAGACCAGGATGCTTGTGACTGTAGAATTCAATATGAGATTCTATGGGCACCTAATTATCACTTGCTCTAAATTAGAAATTAGAAATAAACTGTATAAAGAATAAAACTGTTCAAGTCTCCTACTACTACTTTTTCCTACAGAACATCTCTGACACCAAATGTGTGGACTTTTCATGCCAAGAAATTCTCCAATTTTCTGCAGATACCGACTGAGTTTCCTACAATTTAATTCAATTCTGACACTACCCAGAGTTAACGAAGACAGCACAGGTTAAGGGCTTCGTTTCATGACTGTCCCTGACTTCAAACGCCAGTAGCAAGCAGTGGGTGCCCAGGTTACCGACACTGCCGTCCAACTTGGCTACAAATTGGGGAGTTCTCATGACTCTCTCCTTTGATGGAGTTTATTTGTTATAACAGCTCACAGAACTCAAGAAAACACTTTACTTTCTATTACCAGTTTATTATAAAGGACACAAATGAACAACCAAACAAAGAGGCATATAAGATGAGATCTGGAAGGGTTCTGCATCCAGGCACTTTTGTCCCTGTGGAGTTTTGGGTGTCATCCTTCTAGCAAGTGGAACCCTGTTGTTTAGGATTTTTGTTACATAGGCATGATTGATTTAAATCACTGGCTATTAATTAACTCAATCATCAGCCTCTCTCCCCTCTCTGGAGCTGAGGTGGGTCTGAAAATTCCAACCCTCTAATGACAGGATTGGTTTCTCTGGCAACTAGTTCCCATCCTTAAGCTGTCTAGGGCAGGGCCCTCTCCCTAACCAAGAATCACCTCATTAACATAAACTCAGGTTTGACTGAAAGGGCCTTATGAATAACAAATTATGCTCATCTCACCTCATCACTCAGGAAACCACAAGGGTTTTAGGAGCTGTGTCAGAAGATCAAATACATGTATTTTATTATTTGCAATATCACAGAGTCATTTTCTTTACTCTCAGTGTTTATTCAACATCTATTATGTTTATGTTACTGAAAATAATACAAAAGTGCATGATATTCAATGGGTTTATAAACTGGTAAGCGATATTTTGTTTCTACACAAATATCTGAAATACAGTTAATATCAAATTACAGGAAGTAAAGGAGTTAAATTAGACAAAGAGTGAATTCTTTCTGCTAGAGAGAAATTGCATTTCCGGCATGGCTATCTAACTAGGCTATGGTTTTGCTTCATAAAAACTTAATGATTTTGGTTATCCTTACCTTAAATGTTACATTTATTACCATTTATTATGATGAAATTAAGATAAAATATAGTTTTGTTATCAACCTTCAGATTCAGTATTAAGCAAAGAACATTTTATAAGGATCCATGATAAAGGTATTACTTCCTTGTCTTATCACATAACTAGAATTAGAAGCCCTGTGACAGGCCGGGTTCGGTGGCTCAACCTGTAATCCCGTGGTTTGAGAGGCCAAGGTGAGTGGATTGCCTGAGCCCGTGAGTTCGAGACCCGCCTGGGCAACTTGGCGAGACCTCATCTCTATAATAAATCAAAAAATTAGCCGGGGTGGTAGAGCGCGCCTGTCGTTCCAGCTACTTGGAAGGCTGAGGCAGAAGGATCGCCAGAGCCTAGCCGGTGGAGGCTATGGTGGCTGAGAGCGTGCCACTGCACTTCAGTCTGGGCGACAGAGTGAGACTCCAACTCAAAAAAAAAAAAGCCCTGTGACAAATATTCAACCCATCCCTCATTCTAATAATCTCCTTTATACTAGGTACATAGTAGATGATCAATAAACGATTACTGAATGAATGATTTTGACTTCCTGTCTGCTTATCTACCTGCCTGTCTAGGGCTGTAAGTCTATTTTTGTTGGACTGTATGTGAGTGCTCTCACAATGGCATTATTGTGTATTGCATCGAATCTAGTTGTTACCTCCCTGAGAATTCCATGAACTGAACTCAGTGGTGACTAGCTTAAAAAAACCACACACATAATATATATATTCAGCATACACACACATACACACATATATATATACAGCTACATATAAAAGATGATTTTGACAGTAACTTATTCTCAGCTTCCCTGAACTAGGCGTGGGACTCCAGTTACTTCCCATTTACATGATACATTCAGGCTGCAAGCAAATCTAAGTGCTTTTCTTACTTATTTTTTTATTCCGTTAGAAGGCAAAATATATATTTTTGTGAGAATACAACAGTTCCTTTCTCTCTACCACCTGCTTAAAAGGCGCCCAAATGATGCAACCCACGAGTGTGGAAGAGGCTGGCGGATGGGCTGTCACGTCTGGCTGATCTGATGTCAGAGCAGATCATGTGGTGCTCTGTGGGCAGCTGGGACTGGCCCGCCGAAAGCACATGGATTACAGTCTGAGGCTGTAATGGGAAAGTCGGCTCCTGGGCTGCTGTCTCATAGACATCAGCCTGCAAGGAAGCTGGGGGCTCTCCGACTTGCCCTGCTCCGGGGCCCCTCCTGCCGCGTGACTCACAGGCACATTGCAGAGAGAAGCTGCTGCTCCCAGTAAGTGCTTAAAGAATGTCTTTATTCCGATCATTTTGGAAGCGGAGAGGAAGTGTCGGTGTTGATGGGGGGCGCTGAAAGCCTTTTGTGAAACCCCCTCCCTGGATCTGGGCTGGGCGGCGCCGCCTTCCATGCCATCCTGGAGTTCAAAGGCAGCGCTGGTGTGCAAATGTTCCCCAGCCCCGATTTCGTTTTGTTCTCCATGTGATGTGTTTTTCTGATTTGCATTTTCTATTTTTGTAATTGTAGGGCAGATTTTTTAGATCTGGTTAAAGTGGATGGATTTCAGATTCCCAGACCCAGAGTAGACTTGGTGTTTTCTGTATGTAAGAAGGAGAGGGAGAGAGGGTGGTGGCTGTCTTGGTCAGAATCACTGCTTATGTTAAGACGTTTGCTGTGCCTGAGCTGTAGAAATATTGAGTGGTTGCCACCCCTTCTCTGCTTTGGGTGAGTAGGTGGTAAGAGAGAAAGCAGGATAAACCAGCAGTGAAGAGATTTGAATAGTTTTGGGTAACTAGCAGTGCTGTTAGTATATTGCCTTTTTTTTTTTGTTTTAATGGTCAAAATTTATATTAGACAGTGTCAGCTGGCAGAACAGGTGCCGGCAATAGCAAAACGACGTTCTTCCTTCCCTTTCCCAGGGAGTGGATTGTTTTTCCTGCATCAAAAGCCCAATTAAAGAGTGGTGAAAAGCATAAAAGATACAGGGTTCCAATAATTTTTTTGTTTGTTTTTGTTTTTTGCTAATAGCGAGCACCACATTCCCATACTAATGCATCAGGAATGATTCTTACCTCTACTGTGTCTTAGGTGTGGTCTTTTTGGAGAGCAAAGGAATCAATCCAATAGCATCTTGCTGTTCCTGCTGGGCATTTAATACTAAATTAGTTTTAACAACTGAAAATTAATGTGTGTAGTTGGAAGGAGATAAAGGGGAACTTAGGAGAACAAATTGTTCATTTGCTCTGGCACTTTTCTGTGAACACTTCATAGAGTTATAGGTCAAGGTGCAGGGTGTCCCCTTGAAAGATAATAGGCAAATAATTAGGTTATGTCTTTAAGCATTGGAAAATATCTCTCTCTCTCTCTCTCTCTCTCTCTCTCTCTCTCTCTATCATCTATCATCATCTATCCATCAGATAACGCCTCATCTTTTCTGTGAGTCTCTTCACAAACTGTAGCATTCAGGGCCAAAGAATGATTCCAGAAACACTTAGGCATTAAAGAAACTTTTGGGTGGGAAAGACGATGCTGTGAATGCAAAGAAAGTATGCTTAGATGAGGTGTATTCTTTTTTTCAATAGCCTTCTGCAACAGATGGTTTAAGTCATAGAACACCAAGCAAAGAAAAGAACCTGCCCCACCCATAGTGTTGTGAACATGGATTATTCACTTGCCATTCTGTTCCACTGAACTACTGAACTGTAGAAATGCTAGTGTAGAGACAGTTCTAATACATCTTTTAAGTCCTGTATGTTACAGGTAAAAGCCATATAAATGAAACCACAGAAGAGTGGAATACCCTCCCCACCCCACCTTACTTTGTCCTTCCATATTGTTGAGTGAAGCTAGAATTATCTTTTACAAGGTTTCTATTGCTGCTTGTAATTTTGTTAGCTATTTCATCTAGGCAAGCACAGTGTCAGGAATCCAGAGGTGCTCTTACTGACCCAGACCTCTCACTCTCTGCCAGACCACACCCCCTTTTTTGGCTACATGCCAAATATGAAAAGAACTGGAAGAAAGTTATCAATTTTTCCATCTCATGCACACAAACTCTGTTTAATGTCTGTGTATTTCTGAGTTGTCTTAATTACCACATTAAGCCGGATTTTTTTCTTTTTCTTTCTTTTTTTGGTGGAAATAGGGTCTCACAATGTTGCCTGGGCTAGTCTCGAACTTTTGGTCTCAAGTGATCCTCCCACCTTGGCCTCCCAAAGTGCGGGGAGTACAGGTGTGAGCCATATACCCAGGCTGGATATGTTTAATGCAGAGGGGCTATCTACACCCCAGATTTCTACTTCTTAGGGAAGGCACCTACAGTTAAGGACTTAGAACTGGCACAGACCAGAGGGCTGACAGTTCAGCCTGTATTTTACAGAGGGAAATTGGCCAGAGTTATACATCTGATAAGTGACAGAGTCAGGTCCAGAATCCAGTTCACCTGACTCCTAGACCAGTGCTCCTTCTGCAATCATGCAGCCTAAGGGGAAAATATTTCCTTACAAAATTAGGCATTTTTTTCAGTTTCAGGTTAAAATGCTGTGGCATTACTACAATAGTAAAAATTACTGCAATTTCATTTTCGTTTCTGAAGAATGTCTTGAAATAGATTGCAAAATTTTTTTTCCCTTCTTTTTTTACTAACAGGGTCTCTTTATGTTGCCCGGGATGGACTCAAACTCCTGGGCTCAAGTGATCCTTTTGCCTCAGCCTCCCAAGTAGGTGGGATTACCAGTTCTAGCCATAGTGCAGGGCTTTGTTTTTGTACTTCTTTTTGTGTGGTTGGTTTATTTGAGTCAGAGTCTCCCCATGTTTCTCAGACAGGTCTTGAATACTTGAGCTCAAGCAGGACTCAAGAGATCCTCCCTCCTCAGCCTGCCAAGTAGCTGGGATTACAGGCATGTTTTACCATGATCAGCTTAGACTGGGAAGTCTTTATAAAGAAAATTAAGTTCTGTTTTCACTCCACTTGCACTGTCGTATAAGTACTGCGTGCTAACCGATTGTGCCACTGGAGCTCCAAGTTCTGTTTTCATAGAAGAGTAGCATGCATATATTCTTTGTGATGAGATACAAATTATGTGATTGCTAAAATTTTCTGATCTTGGCTTACTGGGAATGTAGGTCACTCTAATTTTTTCTTTAAAATGGGATCTCACCATGTTGCCTAGGCTAGTGGGCTCAAGTGATCCTTTTACCTCAGCCTTTTGAGTAGCTGGGATTACAGATGTGCACCACCACAAATGGCTTCTACCCTAATTAATAAGGGCGATTATTCAGTTATGGTCAATCACATACTGAGAAACTACATTTCATTTGAGTAGTTTTCTGAGTCCTATGATGTTCTTTATGCAGGCCTGTTCATGATGACATATTTAAAATGGTTTAAATGATGTTTAATTAATTAGTTTTAAAAAATTATTTCTTTAGAGATAGGCTGTTGCACTGTCACCCAGGCTGGAGTGTAGTGTCACAATGATAGCTTGCTATAACCTCAAACACCTAGGTTTAAATGATCCTTCTGCTTCAGCATCTCGAGTAGTGAGGACTACAGATGCATGCCACCATGCCCAGCTAATTTTATTTTTTGTAGAGATGGGGGGAATCTTGGTATGTTACCTAAGCTGATTTTGGAGTCCTGGTCTCAAGTGATCCTCCCTTGGCCTCCCAAAGTGCTGGGATTACAGAAGTGAACTACTGTGTCCAACCAATGGTGCTTAATTTAAAATAAAATTTCATATTAATTTTTTCTCTTTAATGCTAGGCCCACATGAGATTAAAAAAAATATTTATAGGTTGGAAGACAGAGTAAATATATAGAACATTGCAGTGTCTGCTTGTGAGTATAATGAGATTTAAAATGTAATCCAACGTTATGCTGTTCCATAATGTTATCATAATGTCTGTTAATTATTCAGTGCAATTTTGGTAAGGGTGAGAGACACATATTTGCTTGAAATCAATGTAGACATGAATGAATGTCACCTGAAATTCATCTATACTGATGCTGTTTGTAAAAACAATAAACACAAAATTAGATTTAATTACATTTTTTGGAAACCTTGACTACAGTACAGAGTTCCTTGATTATATCCTTGATGTGCATAATCGGTTTCTATGGGTGCAGGGAGGACATCTTTTCATTGTAGACATTAAACTGTAGTGATGTATTGGGATAAATTAGTTCTGGTAGCTTTGAGTGGTTTCAACAAGAATAATTGGAACACTGTTCTAAACAGCCTGCACTCTCTAGCTCAGAAACAAATAGCTGCATGTGTGACATTTCTAAATGGTGACATCTTCAAGGAACCCTCCAAACAGTTACTTATTTTAAGCTTCAGCTTATGGAGGGGGGATAACAAACAAACAAAAAACAGAAAAGGGACATTAGTTGTTAAGGTTCTTATTATATACAGACAGAAACTCCAAATAAAGATAATTATTTCAAAAAGATATAGCTAAGAGGAAATGCAAAAAAAAAAAAAAAATACAAAAAAAGTTCAGAAGAGACTCAAAAGTGAATAGCTGCTGTATATGCTGTATCCGTTGTAAATTTCACTCTTTGAGGTCTTGTGTGCCTTTAACTGAGTTCATTTAGGCAGAGAGCACAAGCACAAGCAAATATCCCCTGTTGTAAACAAAGCAACAGATTTAAGTTAATGCTAATGTGTTCACAGCCAGAGCCAAAAGCTTTTCAGGGTTATTATAACACACTGGGCTCTTAGCCCATCCATCTAAATGTCCAAAGTAGACTAAAGTTATGGATCAGTCCATTGTATACACCATCCCACATGAGAGCCAGATGCTACTGTTTACTGTGCTAGAGACTTAACTGGATTCAATGTGAAATCTGAGATTACTCTTTGGGTCCATGGAAGTTATAGATGGATTTTTCTGATCATGGATTTAGTAGGCTGCTATACCCCAATCTGTTTTGGTTAATGCTGATTTTTTTTTTTAAGGATTATCTCTTGGACCTAATTTATGCTTTAAACTGCCTAAACGTTTAAATGAAGGACTTCCTTGTGAAAACTATGCTTATTTATTATCTTTGGATCTTGGATATGATGTAGGTCTTCAGCATATTTTTGTCCTTTGTCTCAGGCATGAAAAATAAGCCATATAAATCTATTACACAACAATCACACTTGAAAATGTAGCTAAATCGCAGCTTGAAGAAGACTTAGTAGAAAAACAGTTCTGTGTATGTTGATATTGTACCTTTTCAGATCTTAATAATATTGTTGTGTGAATATTTTTATTCGTGTGTTAAGTTGCACTGACTGCTTTTAGGAAAAAGACAGTCAATGTAACTTAGAAAAAGACTATCTGCTATCCTCAGTTGGGAAGAAAATTTCATCATGTAAGATTCAGTTTTGGGTTTTGTTTAGATAGTTAGATCCCTTAGCCCTTAACCCTATTCCATTTGGCTTGTGTCTTTTGTATCCTATTAAACTGTTGTGTTTTTTTTTTGCATTGGCGTCACACTCTGTCCATCAGGCTGGAGTGCAGTGGCACGCTCACGACCACCACAGCCTCCACCTGCTGGTGGGCTCAGGCAATCCTTCTGCCTCAACTTTCCAAGTAGCTGAAATTATAGGCATGTGCTACCATGCCTGGCTAATTTTTTGGTTTATTGTAGAGATGAGGTCGCGCCAAGTTGCTCTGGCTGGTCTTGAACCCGTGAGCTCGGGCAATCTTCTCACCTCGGCCTCCCAAAGTGCTAGGATTGCCGGCTCGGTGCTCAGG
>NW_007246526.1:71390-74814 GCF_000164805.1 Carlito syrichta
CTGCTGGGCTCAGGCGATCCTTCCGCCTCAGCCTTCCAAGTAACTGGAACTACAGGCGTACACTGTCACGCCTGGCTAATTTTTTGGTTTATTGTAGAGATGAGGTCTTGCCAAGTTGCCCAGGTTGGTCTCGAACCCTTGTGCTCAGGCAATCCTCTCACCTCAGGGGTAGGATAGGTGTGAGCCACCGTGCCTGGCCTAAACTGGTTTTTAAGGAAGTATCACAAGTAATAATAATACTAATAGCAATAGCAACATGTAGGGGAGGAATGATTTCTTGTATCCATCCATTGCTAGGTTCATGACTGAGACACAGGACAAAAGACAGATTAACCAGAAGAAAACATAAGCCAAATTTATTTAATATGCGTTTTATGAGACATTCAGCCTTTAGAAACGAAGACTCAAAAGAAACAGGTAAAGTTGTACATTTTTTTTGTTGTTTAGGGTTGATGAAGAGTGGAAAGTTGTGGAAAAGTATGATTTGACAAAAATGGGGGTATAATCGAATGGTAACAAACTGGGGGGAATTTAGCAAGGCTTGCTTGTTCCGAGTCACTTCTGTATCCCTGTGTCTTTAGAGATAAGAAAATTTCTTTCATCCAGATTAGGTTGGTACCTTTCACATGAGAGCCCTATAGCTTATTTCAGAGGAAGGTCAGAGACTCTTTTGTGGCCGGCTTCTGGGGAGAAGGATGGGAACCTGTCAGAGGGTGACCTTCCTGCTCCTGTTGTTGCTTCAAATGCCATATTTGGGGGTAGTGTGTTCTAAGCCTCCATCACTGCCAATCCTGAGCACTTCCCACATGCAAGGCCCTTTACTAATATTTTGTTGATGGATATTTCATAGATGGTAAGACGAACTTGCCCCAAATACATGGCACGTCAGTTGAAATTCCAAGCGGTTTCTCTCAGTCCAATGCTCTGTCTCATAACCTGTTTTTATTGTTTTGACTACAGATTTCTATAGGGTTGTGCACACAGATATAAAGGGTGTGATAAAGACCCTTTTATACACAACATACAGATTTGGTGGAAGTGGTATTAACTTGTAGATGCGGAGAATATGCCTATAGCTTTTGTTATAATTAGATGTTCTTATGTTAATACATTGTTAAAAGATATGGAAAATACCTCGAAGTAATACTTGCTGTGTGTTAGCTCTACTCCATGTATTTAGAAGACAGCCTCTAGCAAATTCCTAATGACAGTATCAGAATTTAACAAAATTTTTTATTACAGGACCTTATTCTTGAAAGCATAGTTCTGCCTAAAACACGGTAGCTTTATAGTCAGTTTTAACTTGCAGTGCAATGATGGATTTTCTAAAGGCAGTCACTATAACTTAGCACACTAATAAAAGTATTTCACACAACAATATTACTAAAGATGTGAAAAGGCACAATATCATACTTGTTATGTTTTCCTCCTTCAAAGAGGACCCTGTCTCTACAAAAAGAAAAAAAGAAAAATTAGCCAGGTGCAGTGGCATGTGCCTGCGGTCCTAGCTACTTGGGGGCTGAGGCAGGAGGGTTGCTTGATCCCGGGAGTTTGATGCTGTAGTAAGCTATGATCATGCCACTGCACTCTAGCCTGGCTGACAAAGAAAGACTTTGTCTCTAAAGATAAGAAAAAAAAAAATTTAAGTATACCCTTAATTATGGTATTAAAGTGCTAGTAAAAAGATAGGCTTTAGAAAGTTTTACATGATTTGATCTTTCTCCCATTATAGTATTGGAACATGTAATTCGTAACTCTTTCTCGTGACTTAATATCCTGGGGTTTTATAATAAAGGAAAGATTAGCCCATCCCTAATGGAGAACAAAGCTGAATTGAGAAGTAGATTTTGCATAATTTTATAGTCACAAAATTATTTTATTTTGCCCAGAAGACAATTGTGTCTCCATATTGTATATTCTATGTTTAGTAAAACTTTGTTGATATGTATAAAAGCAGATTCGTTCTAATTGTAAAGTCACTTGTAGAACAATACTGCAGAATTTTAAATGTCTCATCCTGATATTGTGTGATATTCAATTTCTGAATAAACTAAGTCCTTGAGGACATTTGGCCCAGATGTTACTAAAAATAATTGTTGCTCTAAAATTTCACACAGAGAATAACATTCCATGGTTTTCTGCTTGTTATGCACTCTTGCTTCATTTTCCATTTGGGATTGAAAAGAAGAAATTTAGAAAAAATTATTTTAAAAGAATATGTATTCTTGCTTTATAAGCTCCGATATATTGCTTCAGTTAAATCTAAATTGTTGTAAAGAGAGAGCTGTATACTTGTGTTTAGGCACATATCTGCTTAAATTATTTAAAATTTAAATTGGAAAAGAGACAAATCCCCCTGGAAACAGCTAGCAGGTAGTCCCTTATGTGTTAGGACATATGGCTAGGACAAGTAGTTTAGAAGGACAGAATGTGATCTGTAACAGCTGGATTGCAAGGCTAGCCTCACTTGGATGTGGATAGTTTGAAAGGTTGTCTCAGTTTCAGTCTGAAGCACCAGAGAAATAAACAGAGAGAGGCTTTGCTGTTCTGATAGTGAAGGGAATCCCCTAGAAGTTCTACTGAAGAAAGTCTTGGGATACAGTTATAAAAAATTTTAACCAGAATGAGCCAAGCATAAGGTATTGGGTAAGGAGAGAAAATAATAAGCTGAAATGGCAATATTTAGACCACAGTAGCTCTAAAACCTAGAACACCAGAATATTGGATTGGATAGTTGACTGGAGAGTTCTGATTTTAGAGATGTCAAGGCAAATATACAAGATAAATCTGGTAGGAGGTCAAAATTAGATCAGTTTAAACAGTGACTGTTAATCAATGATACTTAATGATTAGTTTTGATGATACATGAAGCTCCCAGGTGGCTGTATACTTTTTTCTTTTAATTTATGAATAATTTATGTTTTTAAATACATAATAGATAGTCTCAAATTCAAAAGGTACAAAAAAATTAGTATCTTCCTTCTTCCCTAGTGCTCCAGTTTCCCTCCTCAGAAACAACTGCTGTTTTTAGTTTCGCGTGTCTTCCATGTATGTTTGATGACTATATACAGAGGGTCCCAAAAATGCATGCACACTTTAAGAAAGAAAAACTGTATTAAAATTGTAATACTCAGTAAGATAGATACAAGTCATGTTTGACTTCTGCAATTACAAGAGATGCTCAAAGTGGTTACCATCAGCGTCTAGACATTTCTGACTATAGCAGATATCTCTGAGCATCTCTTAAAATGTGTATACATTTTTGGCACCCCAAGTATACACATGTATAACTTTTAAAACACAAATTATAGCATACAGCTGGGCTTGGTGGCTCAGCCTGTAATCCCGCGCCTTTGGGAGGCTGAGGTGAGTGGATTGCCTGAGCCTGCGGGTTCGAGACCCGCCTGGGCAGGCGAGACCTCAT